>NC_056726.1:393504213-393679213 GCF_019279795.1 Protopterus annectens
TGCAGGCCTTGGCCTGGACAGCAACATATGTTATGTTTTCACATTACTGTATTAAATGATCTGCTTGAGAGTTGCATTTATCTGTTTATATGCATTTCAAAGTATAAACAGCTATATGACATGGCATATACAACTGTGATAGTACACAAATAAAAAGTACAGTTGTGTACACTTACCATAAATGTAGATGTTTGAGTGTATTCACTGTTGCAGTCATTACAGTTGGGTTATCCTGCTGGCAAGCTACCCTCAGTCGGCCTGAATTCCAAAGTCTAGGTCCGGCGTTGGCTGCTGTCACCTCTTCCCTGACGTCAGTGCATCAGGGGTATAAAAGATGCAGCCAATGCCATTTTCTTCAGTTTTTCTTGCCCCAGATGTCAGGTGCCCCCAAAAGGGTAGGCTAAAAATATGTCAATAAAACATGCATGCACCAAAGTATATATTTTGCCTTCATCTACATGCAAATACACCACATAGGTTGTATAGAATAGAGAAGTACAGATAAGTTCCAGCAAAGAAATGGGGGATGGCGGGTGGGTAACCTGGACTGCAACAGTGAATACACATAAACATCTACATTTATGGTAAGTGTACACAACTGTACTATGTTCTTCGTGTTTCACTGTTGCAGTCATTACAGTTGGGTTGAATCCCAAAGCTAAGGTTGGGAGGCTGGAGCTAAATAGCATTAGGAGCGGATATTAGGCCCTGCAGAACTGCAGTGGCAATGCCTGCCCTGGATTTAGAGTAGAGTGGTAAGTGATAGTGCTTTGTGAAGGTGTGCACTGAACTCCAAGTAGCAGCCTCTAAAATGTCTTTGGTAGGTACTCCCCTGAGGAAGGCTGTTGAAGTGGCTGCTGCTCTGGTTGAATGTGGCCTAATGCCCTTAGGTACTGGCTTGTAGGGTTACCACCTGTCCCACTTTGCGAGGGACAGTTCCTCTTTGGGAAGTTGTGTCCTGACAAAAAATTGTAAAAATGGCAAATGTCCCGAGATTTTAGGACAAAGTTATTTCCTATATTTTATGTAATAGTTGCATAAAACAGTTATTCTGTATCTAAAAATACCTAAATGTTATAAGAAACACAATAAGCAACTAAAATGCTACAAGAATAAGCTTTTGTTTAGGCAAAAACATTAAGTTCTAACCTTTGTACTGACTGTGGGCATGTGCCGGCCTGTAAAATCTGATGTTTGTGCCAAAAATGTCCCACTTTGGCCATTTGAGAAGGTGGCAACCCTACTGGCTTGCCATATTTTGAATAGCAGAAACAAATGCAGTGGCCTATCCACTTTGAAATAGTCTGCTTTGAGATAGCCTTTCCTTGTGATCCTGCAGCATATGCCACTAGTAATTGCTCTGTCTTTCTGAAAGCTTTGGTTCTGTTCAAATAGAAGCATAGCTGTCTGTGTATGTCCAAAGAATGCAGAATTCTCTCCCTCTTATTCTGTGGGTTTGGATAAAAGGTAGGCAAATGAATAGTTTGGTTAAGGGCCACACTAGACACTACCTTAGGCATAAATGTCAGGTTTGTCCTCAGAGAATCCCTGTCTGGATAAAAAATGATAAAAGGTTCCACAGTCATGAGTGCCTGTAGCTCTGAGACTCGTCTTGCAGAAGTTATTGCTAGTAACAGAGCTGTTTTCCAAGATAAAAACTTTATATCAGCTGTAGTGGCTGGCTCAAAAGGAGGCAGGGTGAGTTTTTCCAAGACATAATTGAGGTCCCATGCAGGTATTGGTGATCTCCTTGGAGGCCTTAAATTTTTGGCCCCTCTGAGGTACTGCCTTAATAAAGGATGAGAAAAGATTGGTGGCTCTGTATTGTAATGAGATGAAATGGCAGAGGCATGAATATTTATAGACGAAAAGGATAGGCCTTTGTCCAGCATCTCAGTCAAGTATTGCAAAATCTGAGGAATATTTGGTACAGCTGTCTCAATTCCTTGTGCCTGGTTCCAAGCACAGAATCTCTTCCATTTTCCAGCATAGGATTTTCTAGTACTAGGCCTCCTGGCCTCCAAAATGACATCCATCACCGTTTTAGCGAGAGGTGTGCTTTGTATGACTACATTATCTGCCATGCTGCCAGATTTAAGGTTTTGAGTTGGCTGTGCAGGATTTGATTGTTCTGCTGGGACAGTAGATGAGGCACTTGAGGTAAGGTCCAGGCTGGGCATTGGGACAAGTTCCTTAGGATTGGATACCAGTACTGGCGTGGCCAGTCTGGGGCAATCAGTATTATTTTTGGCTTCTCTTGTCTGACCTTTAGGAGTACCTTGGGGAGGAGAGGCAGAGGAGGAAAGGCATATACTGTTAAGTTTTTCCAGCTGAAAGATAGGGCATCCACTTTCCATGCTTGTCTGTGATAAGTCCTTGTGCAGAATCTTGCTAGTTGGCAGTTGTGAGGTGAGGCTAATAGATCTATGTCCGGGCATCCCCATTTCCTTGTTATCATGCTGAAGACTTGTGGATCCAATTTCTACTTGTGGGAATCCATGAGGTTTCTGCTTAGTTCGTCTGCCAGAGTATTTATCTTTCCTGGGAGGAATTGTGCCTGCAGATGCACTTGGTAAGTCAATGCTGTGTCCCACAAAGTCATGGCTAGTCTGCAAAGGGGGTAAGAATGAGTGTCTTCCTGCTTGTTTATATACCACACGACCGTGGTGTTGTCTGTCTTTATCAGTAGTTGTCCCGGATGAAGTAGGTCCTTGAAGGCTGTCAGGGCATTTTGAACAGCTAGCATCTCTTTTTGACTGATATGTAGATGCATTTGGTTTGTGGACCATGCGCCTTGAATACATTTTCCTGCCATGTGGGCTCCCCAGGCATAATCCAATGCATCCGTTGTTAATGTCTGTGTGGCTGGGGGTAGAGTGAATGACTGTCCCTTGTTCTGGTGACAGGTCTTCGCCCACCATCGAAACTCCTGTTGCAGGCAGGGAATAAGAGTAACTATTGTTTCCAGGCTGTGGCAATGTTGAGTCCAAATACTTTTTAGGTACCATTGAAGTTTCCTCATATGCAGTCTTGCATATGGAATTAGTAGAATGCAGGATGCCATGAAGCCCAAAGCCTGCAGAATTTTTCTTGCAGATAACTGGGCCTTTGTTGCCAACAGTTTGAAATAGGTAGTCAGTTGTCTTTGTCTGGTGTGAGATAAGCCATCTGGGCAGTTGTATTTAAGCTTGCACTCAGGAATATTATCTCTTGAGAGGGTACTAGTTTTGATTTCTGTTTGTTGACTGTGTACCCTAGGCATGGTAGTAATCTCTTTTCAAACGCCAGATGCCATAGTAGAATGTCCTTGTTCTCCACTTGAATGAGGCAGTCATCCAAGTAAGGATATATTTGTATTCCTCTTTGTCTGCAGAATGCAATTACTGGTGCCAGGCACTTTGTGAAGACCCTGGGTGCAGTAGATAAGCCAAAGGGCAGTGCAGAGAATTGGTAGTGCATTGAGCCAGCTTTGAATCTGAGGTATCTTTGTCTTTAAAGGTGCTTTAGTCTTTGCCTTTGAAGCTGAAGTCATTTTAACATATAACTGAGTAGGTCTGAAAACACCCTCAGAAGCCGATGCCTGCTCAATGGCTCCAGACCCATCTGAGGGAATAGTTTCCGAAGGTCCAATACCTTGTGCTTCCAGCAGCCTGGTCGACTCCACGTGGGTGTCGGTAGTAGCCTGCGAGTCTAAAGTAGCAGTCGTCAGGGGCTGCGAAGGTGCCTCACTGAGAACCAGCGACTGGCTTAGAAGAAGCCACATCATTGGTTTTGGACCTCGGATGCCTGTCCTTTTCCTTGCGTTTCTTGTGAATTCCGGTAGTCGGATGGCTATCCGACTACATTGTATAATTAAATCTTCTGCCAAAATAGTGAAATGCAAAATCGTACTTATTAGTGCGTTGGTTAAATCTAGCACAAAACAGACAAATAGCAATGTTGTGGTCAGGGCCTAGGCAAGGAATACAGTAAGAATGAAAATCCTTATGAGGTATTTGCTTCCCACAAGAAATACAATTATTAACTTTTTCTGACATCGGACTGGAGCAAGAAAAAAGTTTCCCCAATGGGGTACTTAGCTTTTAGTGAAGACTTCGGATCTGAAATTCGAACACGAAAATCTCAGGAGTCAGCCGACCAGCACTTGTGAACCGCTTTTGCTTCGGGCAACGCACAGCAAGAAAGACTGAAGAAAATGGCGTCGGCTGCATCTTTTATACCCCTGGCGCACTGACATCAGGGAAGAGGCGACAGCAGTCAATGCCGGACATAGACTTTGGAATTCAGGCCGACTGAGGGTAGCTTGCCAGCAGGATAACCCAATTGTAATGACTGCAACAGTGAAACATGAAGAACATCTTTCCTATGTATACAAACCTGTGTGTGGTGTCATATCCTTTGACTTCTTAGTGGGTATATGTTTCAGGCAACAATTGTCTTTTGTATGTGTGATTCATACACTGTCCATTTGATAAGGTGGCAACTGTAGGAATACTGGCTGTTCAGTATGGTGTGCACCCTCTAAATAAGTTCCTATACATATCTCTTTGTGTGTATGTGTAGTTACACACACACACACATATATATATATATATATATATATATATATATATATATATATATATATATATGTATCTGCATATATGTGTGGGTGTATATGTATCTTTGGAATATTTATTGCTTCCACATTGTACATTCCCTATGGTAGCCAGAGTGTACTGTATGACTTGTTATTGATACCATCCTGACATCATACAGGTGGGATGGATTACTGTTAACGTCTTGTGCCCATGTTGTGTCGGGTCCTGGGTATGGGACTTGCAACAGTTGGTATTGTATTGCAGGGCAGATCTGTTTTGCTGTGGGGGAGGGGTGATATCAATACTTACAGGAAGTATTTAACTTGGGCACCCTCACCCCATTAATGGTGCCTTTGGTCATATGTGTATTTGTTATGTTCTCTTTTATATCTATAATTATATATCTGTATATTATAGACTATATATCTAGACATATCTATAGATGTATGAATATGTATATATATATATATATCTAGAGCAAGAGAGAGAGAGAAAGATTTATATATATATATATATATATATATATATATATATATATATATATATATATATATATATATATACACACACACACACACACATACATCTACATGTATAAATACATTTCCTGTACTGTTGAATGTCTGTTTGTGAAAACATCAGGGTTGTGTATACCTGACATGGCTTAGTGGTAAATCACTTTGGCTATGGTATGCAGGGTCCTGGGTTTGATCCTTGCAGAGGCTGTTAATTTTGTTGCTGGGCAGAACAAGGGCCATTGGATACAGAGTGATTAAGGCACTTTTAAGCAGTTGTAAGCAGGTTTGTGCGGGTTTGTGTGGAGGTAAGCACGCCTAACTTCTGGTTACATATTCTTATACCGATTTAGCTTCTCAATTGCTTAACCTGTGTAGGTATTGCTTGCCCCCACACAAACAAGGTAAAACCCACTTACTGCTTCTTAAATGTCCTTACTCCTGCTTAGCCTTGCTCTAATTTCTTTAAAAGAAATGAAAAAGGGTTGATAGGAACATGGTGAAAAAGGGGCACAAAGTGGGAAAGACAGTAGGGAAAATAGCTAGGGATGTGCAGGACGGGTGTAGGGAAGGTCCACAGCTGCCCATTTCTTCTACAGAAACAGCTGTGCATATACACTGAATTTGGAGATAGATTTGGACACTCAAACCCCTGAGAGAGGGGTGAGGACAACAATAATATGTTGTGAAGCCAATTAGACCAGATTACATGTGTCCAGTGGACATGTGTGCCAAATGGACAGCTATGTATGGGGACAGTCTTTTTCTTGGGAATAGATTGCCCTTTTTTTCAGGTGAGAGTGGGATGTTGGGGAGGAATAGTAGGTATATTTGGGGAGGTAGATTGGGTAGGATAACAGACAAGACAGACAAGACAGCATACAGGGGTGGTATATGACACATGGAGGTAAACACCTTGATGGGGAGGGGTGTTTGGAAATCGGAAGCCCATGAACCCCCTAGTGGATACAGTGGGACTGAGGTCCCCACCCATGGGCAGTCACCACTGCACCTTCACAGCCCAAAAGATGGCTGTGCTGGGGGCTGAGTAGGAGGCCAGGGCGACCCTCTAGTTGGACACGTGACCCTCAAGCTGGCGTAGTAGATCTCCAAACTCCCTGCGGATGTTGCTACGCACCACACCCCGGACCTGGCGATGGGTGACAGTGTCCTGTCTGTACTCCCTCCTGGGGGGCAAGCCCCATCCCCTGAGGTGGTTCTACCTGATGGTGGGACAGGTCTAGTGGATGAGGCAGTCCCAGGGTGGACCCCAGATGTGCTGGTGCCTGGTTCCACGGCCAGCTGAGGTGGGACAGGTGGGTCCGCTGGGACTGGCCTTCCCAAACGTGCTATGGTGTTCACATTTGCAACATATGTGGGTTAGTAATAGTCAACACATTCCAGGATTAGGTATAACAGCATGCATAGATATTCCCATTAACCCAAAACACCAGATATGGAACAGTTGCATAGCAAACAGAACACATGCATATATGGAACCACAGTGGCCATTACAACAGCATGCAGGTACACTGATGGCAGCATGCCACCAATGTGGGAGTATTTCAACATGACACATGCATAGGAACAAATTTAAGTAGTTATCAAACAATAGGACGTATGTTCCACAATAGATTTAATGAGGCACATATCGATTGAGTTGTGTATTTAGTTTATTGTTGCAGATATGGCGGAGGAGAAAGATGTCAATTAACAACTAGTATATTCCTGTAGTTCTCATTACTTTCCTAGTCAGCTCTGTGATCTGTACCTTACAGGTTTTAGTACACTACCCTATGGCCTTACTTTGGACAGTGGTATGGATGTAGACAAATATATACATGAACTGAGTTTTACCTGCAGTATGCACCTCTTACCTGGTATACCTGTGGAGTTATTGTTTGTTAACACTATCTAACTATTTCTACACATATTCTCAGATTCCAGGTTGATGTTATGCACATACCTGTCCATCTCTTATTGCACACACTCTGGGCATGTCTTGACCACATGCAGGTGAACCGGGACATATTTTGAGTATTGCCTTCTTAAACCTTTGGTGATTTGTACAATGACAGGTATGTTTTCATTGACATTTTCCAAATATGTATAGGCCTCACAGTCAGTTATATGACATGAAATGCTGCCTATGTGTCAGAGATTAGCACACTGATATGCCTGGGGGACAGGGCAACAGCCGGCAGATATGGGCTGATTAACTGGACATTCTGGACAATTCTGTACACTTGTGGGGAATGGTTCTGCATACAGCTTACTACTACTCCTAGAATTCGAACCATGGCTGTGTCTGCTAAAAATAAAACAGTGTCCATCACAGTTGAGTGTGCTATGTAGATATTACTGTGTATCTCTTGCCTGATTTCTGTCTATAATTCTCCTGTGGTTTTACAATCTGACCGTGTAATTACAACACTCTTATACAAGATTTCCTAGACAGTTTTATTATTAGCACAATGTGGGTGACAGTGATGAGTAATACCTTATTATTCAGAGCAACTGCAGCACTAACAATGCCATACAATACCAGAGCAAACAGTACCAGTACAGGATATCAATCTTTTATTTCTAGGCATAGTTTTTCTATCTGACAGACCTGTGGGGGCAATGTTTGTTAGCACTACCTGAATGTTGCCACAGATATTACCAGATTCCACATTAGTATTATGCACATACGTCTCACTTTGTTACTGCACACACTCTGGTTACAGCTTGACAACATGGGGGTAGAGATGGGACATACTTGGCTTATTACTCTCATAACATTTTGGGGAGTTGCTAGAGTGACAGGTTTGTTCTTATAGATGTCTGACAACCAGTTGTATTTCTTATTTACTGCCTAAACATCTGGGATCATCCCACTGATTTGCCAGGGGGACAGGGTGACAGGCAGCAGATATGGGCCAATTTACTGGACATTCTGGACTTATCTGTACAGTTAATAAGTTGTGGGGTATGATTCTGCATACAGCCTACTACCACTCCCAGGATTCGAACCATGGCTGTGTGTGCTAAAAATACAACAGTTCACATCTCAGTTGAGTATGCTATTTGGATTTTGTCTGTCTTTTCACTGTTTTCTGTCTAAGTCTCTCTCAGTTTTACTATATGACCTCTTGGGATTACAACAGTCATATGCAGACATTCCTACACATTTTATTTATGTAGCACAGTGTCTAAGTCTCTCTCAGTTGTACTGTATGACCTCTTGGGATTACAACAGTCATATGCAGACATTCTTATACATCTTATTTATTTAGCACATTGTGGGTGACAGTGCTTAATACAACAGTACTATTATCAGATTGCAACTCTACATTACCATATGATACCAGAGTAAACACATGCAGTCCAGCAGTTAGACCTTTATTGTCAGACTATTATGCTTTTATTTATATACAACTTATATGATACTCTTCCTGACATATTCTCTGGTGTATGCAGTACATGCCTTAAACAATACAGGTTTTATACAGGCAATTAACTTACTACTTCTTTTAGATTTATTTCCTATGACAGTACATGCAAGAGTATTACTAACCTGCCTCATGTCACAACCGCTGCAATCTACAGGCATGGGCTTCCTGGTTAGCAGCCCACTCATCTGCCACTGTAAAAGACATAAGAGGAATATTTAGCCATACTTATCCATAATATACATGAGCTGGCAATTATTAAACTGGTAGTGGACTGATACTTACACACGGCTGGGACATCCCCCATCCTCCTAGCCAATTGGAGCCACTGATCCAAGAGATCCCCCTTTCTCCGCTTCAGGTAAGTATAGTGATGCCTGACCTCACCAGTTTGGGGTATGCCAGTGGCACTGGTGAGGTCACGGGCAAGATGGTCCCAGGCTTTCGCTTTGTATTGGGAACCCTAATACAGGCCCTGCAGCAGTCTCTGGTCATGGTCTTTCACAAGGAGTCCTGCCATGACTCTGGACTCCTGGATGCCCCAGTGCTGCACGTGAAAGTAAACACCCTCTCCCATACCAGACATAGCTGCAACCAGTTATGAGATGTATTCCCGCCTGTTGGGTTTAAGTAGGGCCAATTTCCCACACTTTGCCATGATTGGACAGTTTTGAAAATGCTAAGCTATGGGCAAACCTGCTTACCTGATGTTGGCATTGCTTAAAGGGGTATACCAATGGGCAAACTGATTTACCTACACATTTCTTACACATAGTAAGCTGGGCTGTGCAATGCTTATGGTTGCTTAATTTTTAATTTGTATACTATTTGCTTTTTGGCATTGATTTATTATTCATTACATGTTCTATATGTATTTGGTATCCATGATTCATGTGTACATACACTAAATGGGGTCATTGTGTTTATTAGGGGATTTCAACACTTTTTTACAATGACACCTCACATCTGGACTTAATGCAGTACTCCAGTTCACATATATATGTTATGTAGTAGGTTATACAACATAAAACTGTATATAGATTCCTTTCACATGTTAAGTTTAATATTCCTATTGTGAAGATTTGTTTGGTGATACCTCAATCTTATGTACTGCTGTGATGGCTTACTGGCTAACTACTGTGACTGTAGTGTACAGGGTCCTGGGTTCAAGAACTGCAAGGGCTGTTTATTTTGTTTCTGGGCAGAACAGCGGCTGTTGCATACAGAGTGATTAAGGCACTTTTAAGCAATTGCAAGCTGGTTTGTGCAGGGTTGCGTGAAGGTAAGCAATGCTAACCTCCGGTTAAATATGCTTACAGAGAGCTAGCTTCAATATTTCTTAACCTGTGTGTGCATTGCAAACCCCAGCGCAAACGGGCTTAAATCCACTTACTACTGCTTAAATATGCTTACTCTTGCTTAATAGTGTTTACGCCTGCTTACCCCTGCACTAATTTAGACAGTAATATAAAGTGGTTCTTGGGAAGGTGGTGGATTTGGAAACTCTATTAATTTATCATTCATTACACATTGTACCTTCAATTTGTTTCCCTGATTCATGTGTACATATACTGTATGGGGCACTTGTGATTATCTGTGGATTTTACATTATGACGATGACACCCCACATCTGCATTTAATGCGATACTCCAGTTCACAAATATATGCTATTTAGTAGGTTATGTAACAAAAAATATTGGTCATAAAGTGATTTGATATGGAAAATAGAATGTACTGGAGTGAGACTCAAACCGAGAATGGCTGCTCGTGAGGTGAATGCTCTGCCCACTACACTACTGCAGTACTGCTTCATTTGCATATAATCTTAATTTTTTATCCTCTTATGCCATTTAAGCTGCAATACGCATAGCTAAGCAATGGGCAAACCCGCACACCTACAGTTAAATTTTATCTGTTTCATAAAAAAAAAACAAAGCTTGTTTATATTTCATATTTTAACTATTGCTCTTATACACTTGGGGGGATGTTGCTGGGGGTATGCCAACACCTATGAGTGGTGTTTGCTCATTCTTAGTCCTAAACTGCTGTTCTTGATTGCAGTGGCATGTATATTCTGAGAGCTCTGCTGATTAGGCAGCTCAACCATTGTGCCCATTGTAAATTAAGCATATACCAATAGAAAGAAGTCCATTTGTTGTGTGGCTGGTCTTTGTTTTGGAACATGCACTGTAAGACCATCCTTGTAACCTGTTCCATGTAGTAGACTATTAGTTTAGTATTTTTTAAAAGCAGCTTAGCTTACTTTCTTCATGCTGCTAAGCTGAGAATTCTAACTGCATTTAAAAATAAAAAGCTTAAACTAACAGTCTGCTACATGGAGCAGATTACAAAAGTATACACATTTAAAAAAAAATTTCCACTTTCGGTGCTGGAAACTGTGCAGTCAGTTCTAAACCAACTCAGTTAATGACTTCAGTCCTCAATGACTGGGGGGAGCACCAGAGACAGCATTTTTCTATGGAGGATGCAGAGCATGTGTAGTACATCAAGTGAGTGCCCCAGACCACCAGAAGCCAGCAGAGAGCACTAAAGATTTTTAATACAATGACATTATTTGAAAAAGGTAATTTTTTTTTCTAAAATAATGCCATTGTATAATAGTAATTATACAATGACCCCCCATTAATATTTCAAAATGTGCACACTGATTGTCCAGTCTGCCCATTGAAAATCCCACAATATACCAATGGAAAAAGGTCGGTCGCCCAGGCTTTTTTCCATTGGTATAAAGTGCCCAAAACCTTTTTTTTTTTTTTTTTTTTTAATAAGTACAAAAAAAAAAAAAAAAAGAAAAAAAGTAGCAATGGAGAGTTTATTTTCTCCATTGCTTCCTTTTCAAAGCATTGATGTACTGGGTGCATAAGAATGCAAGTCCCATATGCATGCGCAGTGCATCAATACAAGGAAGCAGTATACCACCACAGGCAGAAGAATAGTAATGCTCTGTTATACAAAGAGATTATTTAAGAAAAGTAAGTATATTTTTTCTTAAATAATGTCATTGTATAATAGCAATAACAGACTCCGTGGTTGTGGTATATTGAAATTTACCCATGGCTGGCTTTATTTAATCACTCGGGTTTTGCCTTCATGATCAAACCACACCAACCATGGGTAAATCTTTAGTATACCATACCACGTTGTCGGTTATTGCTTAAGTATATAATGTAATCCAATTAGCATTCAAAAATATGTAAACTGATTGGCCAAAACAATCAGCATGGCTGTTACAAATGAGAATTACCAAAATAGAGAAAGTCTACTGCCTCAGCTATCCAGTGCACTAAACAAACCAAGTAATAGTACAGTAACAGACAAGCAAGTCTAGTGTCCAGTGTATATAGATCCCTGTAGAAAAAAAGCAAAATGAATATTTCCAGCTGATCATAATTGCTTTCTGAGCCATTAGAGAAGGAAATACCAGTGTTCAGTTTCCAGTCACTAATCTGCAGGGAAAAGAGCAAAAGACAAAGAAACAAATCTGAAGTAAACAAATACTTCAAAACCATCTTTACAAAATATTAAAAGTTAGCTTCTAAGAACCAGTGGGAGTAGTTCTGTGGCAGAGAACTAAACTGCTACTGGATTCTGAAGTCAGGCATTTTGCTTGAATTCCTAACTAGTTTTCTATTGGTTGCTTAGTTTCCCTACTGGGATAAACAGCACTTAGTGCCATTCCATGCAGGGCTGTGCACTGCTGTACAAGATAGACATGGGCTCTCCCAATGTCATATCCTCCACAAAGAAAACTAGTCATTCTCACACCCACTAAGGGACTGTAGATATATTCATTCACTGTCTACTAATTACATTCAACCCAATGCTATCTTAGATAACCAGGTGCTATGCTTATTCATATTATCTTTATTACATTTCCCCCTCTTACTCTAAAAATACAAACCTTTTTTTGAATAAATAATTAAACTATATTTCTGTAGTACTACTTAGCATTTTTTACACTGCAAGTACGAGCCACCTATTAATTACTGAATTGTTGGACTAAAATGGAAGGTCAGCCAGCTTTTCCACCCTCAGTTGCTAACCTCAAAGCACTTGGTATACTCGGGTAGTGTAAGAATTACCTAACGATTACACACAATTAATTATTGCTTGGTTCTTCATTATCTATATGTGACCAGTGCAAATATCTAGACAGATAAGAGTCATCCCACTCACAAACAAGCACAATCTGTGAGCAACATGCATCATCGCTTAACAAAGCCATGTATCCATATCACATAGTAAATTATTAATGGAAACTCAAGCGAATGCATGGAGGACATGCAGACTCTGCACAGAAGGCACCTCAGCTGAGAATTGAACTGGAGAACCTCTTGCTGTGAGGTGATAATGTTAACTGCTGCACCATACGCCATCCTAATAAGCTGAATGAACTTCACATTGATGCCTACATAGTAAGGTGGATAGTAAATTGGCTGAAGGAACAGAACCCATGTAGTGAGGATGGGAGATGCATCCTCAGTAAACATGAACAGTGGTATTCCTCAGGACTCTGTGTTGGGACCCTACTATTTGGCATCTTCTTCACAGATCTCCAAATTACAAATAGGGATATCTGGCTAAGCAGATCTGTAGATGACTTCAAAACCTGGTGCTATCATCAAGTCCTCCTCTGATACTCAGAAGCTTCAAGTGGAATTCACACATCAACAATTGGTGCTCAAAATTAAGTCAACACTAAATGTTAAAAAATATGGTATTGTCACATTTGGTAAACAATCTCTTCATCCAGCTTACAGCATAGATAATTTCCTACTTCAAAATGAAATTGTGA
Source organism: Protopterus annectens (assembly GCF_019279795.1). Classification (NCBI taxonomy): domain Eukaryota; kingdom Metazoa; phylum Chordata; order Ceratodontiformes; family Protopteridae; genus Protopterus; species Protopterus annectens. Next base: position 393,517,559 of record NC_056726.1, read on the forward strand.
TGAAAAACCTTGGAAACTGGATAGATAACACCATTGCCTTTGACCATCATGTTGTAACACTGATTAGGAAATCTTTATACCTTGAACAGCTGAGTACAGAATGTATTTCATCTAGATCTGAGGAAGTTCATACCCCTCTATATTCTGCTCTGAACAGATCTATGATCAAATGTTGTGCCCCTATTCTGATTTATCTTCCTAAGTATGTCAAACAATTGGTAAGACTGCAGGTGTTCCTTATTTAAAAGATCACAAGCTTAATCTCACAAAAAGACTGCTGACACCTTCAATGCCTATTTCATTCAGTCAACAGCCAGACTTTTCAATCCTGATCTAAAATATTCCAGTAACAATGTTCCAAATTGCTTGGAACCTCCACCCACAGCCAACTCTGCAAACTATTTTTTTCCTTAAAGCAGTCCCTACTGCTTACATCAAAATGCTTCTTTCCAAACTAAAACCATGCTCTGTTTCTGTTGACAGTATCCCATCTTACTTTCTTCAGATTGCTGCTCCTTCTGTTGCTTTGCCAGTATATATTTTAATCAAATGTTCCATCTCTGAAGCTAAAGTACCTGCTATCTGGAAACAATCCGACACCATACCTATTCACAAAGGTGTCAATTCCACAGAACTCTCAAACTTCATACCAATAGCTATCCTCTCCCCTCTGCCTAAAGTCTTAGAAAAAAGTATACATACACAAGTAATGCAATATCTTTTACAGGGAACACTCCTCACTACCACTCAGCATGGTTTCCAACCCAAACATAGTACCACTACAGCTCTACTTTCCTTTCTCAACACCATTTCTATAGCTAGAGATAATCATAAACGTATGTCATGCTTATTCCTTGACCTCTCAAAAGCCTTCAACACTGTCTCACATCCTCTGCTACTGAATAAACTCTCTGATCTCAACTTCTCTACTACAACAATAGCATGGTTCTCCAGCTATCTCACTGACCAACAGCAATCAGTAAGATGGCACTCCTCACTATCATCTCCCCTTCCAGTGAAAATGGGTGTTCCCCAAGGATCCATCCTTGGACCACTACTTTTCAATATCTTCACCAACTCACTCAACTCCTCTTGTCCGCAATCCTTATTAGTCCAATATGCAGATGACAACACAGTTATCACCATTGCTAACTCACCCTCTGAACTTCTAACAGCTACCCAGTCTTCTTTCAACTCTGTTGAAACCTGGCTCACCAATAATCAGCTCATCCTTAATCCCCCAAAGAACAAAACTCTTACTCTTTCTCCCCAAAACTGTTACTCTTAACAAATCGACTTTTTCAATAAAATCACTAAATCACACTCTCATAGTTACTGACTCTAGTACTAATCTCCTTGGTGTAACCATTGATGATCAGCTAAAATTTGACCTCCACATAAATAACTGTATCAGGAAAACCCATTAAAAACTAGGACTTCTCTACAGAAATAAAAAAAAATCCTAACCCCTGAATCTAGAACTACAATCACACATGCTTATCTTTTGCCTTGCCTAACATACTGCTCCCAAATACTCACAAATCTCAACTCTGTAAGACTATGCTCAACAAGGTTTTAAGGTTGAAAGTAATTCTGCTAGAAATATACAACATAAATAAGGTATAAAATAAAGCTTGCTTAAATGAAGAAACAGAGTTTAGTAATATGTGATCAGCAACCAAACTAAATGACTGTGGCTTGAAAAATAAGGACCTTGCTTAATGGATATGTTTTCATACAGAATCAGCAAAAATGTAAAAAAAAACTGACCTCTTATGTATGCATTACATTGTCAGTAAGAGCAAAAATGTAAAAAGAGGATGTATGCTTTCACATTGCAAGGAAAAAAGCTAATCTGGTTCCTTAAAGGCTGGACAAACAGAAAAACAATCTGCATCATATGACATTAAGTAAAAAAGTTTGAAGTCAGCATTTGCACAAGAACAGATATTCTCATACAAAGAGCAAAAATGTGACATTGTTATCATCAAGTCAGTGTCTGCAACAGGATGAGCAATTCTCCAAAATAGAAAACAAGAGGAAATCTATATGAGTGTGCATAACTAGAACAGTATATAAGATCTGTATTAATTCAGTTATGTTAGAGATATCTGTGTATGGACACATTTGTTCCGAGGTAAATGTTATATCTCTCACATCATCTGTACTATATGAGAAGTAAAGTAGAACAATACACAACGTTAGCCCATGTGGTTTGTTATAAAAAGTTATTTGTTAATGCTCTGAGTTTGGTGCTGCAAAGTATATTCTCTCATCAGTGTATATTCTGCAAGTTTCTGTATGCAACAGACTATGACTGCAACTATAACCAGACTTTGGGTTCAGCAAAGAGCTGACACCAACATTTATATTTGCAATAACTTTACATATATTGACTCTATACAGTTGGCCTGCATTCAAACACAGAGGTGTTTTGGCTGCAGAGGGTCACTTCAGTCAAATTGCAGCAACTAACATCTGTAAGTATGTGTAAATTCTAAACAGAAGTATTCCAGTTTATGCAGCTTGCAGCAGTAAAGTTTTTTCAGACGTCTGAATCCAGATTGAGCCTGCAATGCAGGAAAGTCGCAGTGTCATAAATTCTCCAAGAAAAGGTGGATATCTACTTTGCACAGCAGTTTGCTGCCTGTCGTGCTTCACCAGCTTCTCGAGTGACTTTGGAAAATTTCCAGCCATTTGCAATAACAGCCTGATCACCTGTTTTCTTGCTCTCTGGTAAGACTTTTTTCTGTGTCACATTTTAGTATAGATGTTATCAGACAGAATTCCAGCAAATGTAAGTCAAGTTTTACTCTTAATGTAACAGAGCAACCAGATAAAATATGGAGTAAATTGCAATGTTGGTATACACAACACATTAGTAAGTGTAAAACCTTATTAGGGCAAGTTGACATACAGGCATTATGTAAGTGGATTGTAACATTTGATTATTTGCAACAAAAATGAAGTATATCATAGTAAATGTTTATTGTGTGATTCAAGAAAAACTGCATTTTGTGTATTATGCCATAAAAAGTATTGCATGATATTGCTAAAAAATTAGACTGTCAAGACAGATCTGTTCATGATACAGAATTAACAAAGGGTAAAGAGTTAATTCAACAGTTATAAATAGTTAATAAAAGAGTACTAAGTCATAAATAATTGCAAAACAATAAATGAATCAAGTTAAAAAAATAAAACTAAAGCAGACACAGTTCATAACTAATAAAATATTTTCAAAGAATGGTCTGCAAAAGAAAAAGTTGTTAAATACATTCAGTTTTGGTAGTAATACTTAATATCATTGTATTAACTATGTAAAATTGCATTTTGACTTGTGTCAAAAGAAGACTAAAGGTTTTGTTTCTTAATGTGTTTTCTATATAATGTGATCAAAAATGCATATCAGTATAAAGTGTTTTGAGTATGTTTTAAAATAAAAAGAGGGAATTGTAAGATTATGCTCAACAATGTTTTAAGGTTGAAAGTAATTCTGCTTTAAATATGCAACATAAATAAGGTATAAAATAAAGCTGGCTTAAATGTAGAAACAGAGTTTAGTAATATGTGATCAGCAGCCATACTAAATGACTGTGGCTTGAAAAATAAGGAACTTGCTTAATGGACATGTTTTCATACAGAATCAGCAAAAATGTAAAATCTGACCTCTTATGTATGCATTACATTGTCAGTAAGAGCAAGAATGTAAAAAGAGGATGTATGTTTTCACATTGCCAGGAAAAAAGCTAATCTGGTTCCTTAAATGCTGGACAAACAGGAAAACAATCTGCATCATATGACATTAAGTAAAAAAGTTTGAAGTCAGCATTTGCACAAGAACAGATGTTCTCATGCAAAGAGCAAAAATATGACATTGTTATCATCAAGTCAGCATCTGCAACAGGATGAGCAATTCTCCAAAATAGAATACCAAGAGGAAATCTATATGAGTGTGCATGACTAGAACAGTATATAAGATCTGTATTAATTCAGTTATGTTAGAGATATCTGTGTATGGACACATTTGTTCCGAGGTAAATGTTATATCTCTCACATCATCTGTATTATATAAGAAGTAAAGTAGAACAGAACCTGAAGCTGCAATGTTAGTCCATGAGGTTTGTTATAAAAAGTTATTTGTTACTGCTCTGAGTTTGGTGCTTCAAAGTATATTCTCTCATCAGTGTATATTCTGCAAGTTTCTGTATGCAACAGACTGTGAATGCAACTATAACCAGACTTTGATGTCAGCAAAGCCCAGCCAGCAAGACTGAGTGTCTTAAGAAGACTTCAAATCCATCATAGTAAGCAGCAACATATTAACTACAATAACTAAAATTAATTTTTCAAACTCCACCTTAATTAGCAAACTCGAATCAACCTATCACAAAACAGCAAGATTTGCCGCACAACAAACCTACAAATCTCACCACTGTATCTCTCTCAAACATCTAAATTAGCTTGAATTACCACACCTCCTACTCTTCTCTCAGCTCCAAACTATACACTCGATTATTTATTCACCATCCTACTGTCCAGCACTAGGCACCATAATCTCCCACTATGTCCCATCCAGACTATTCAGGAGCTCCACCCAAGACCTTTAACAAATCTACAAGTCCAAGTCCAAAATAGGAGCAATTACATACAGCTACCATACCTCTATTGCTTGGAACAAACTCCCATAAGAAGTTAGATCACTTTCACATCCTAAAGTATTCAAACTAGCCACTAAAGAGTACTTAAAAAGTCACTGGATTTGTACCTGTTCTCAGCCTCCTTGAATATACCTTCACTAAATAAAAAACCTAACTTCCTCTGTCTTACCATCATTTCTTATCCTCTACACCAAAACATTTACAACTTAAACTAGTCTACTTCATCATTTTTACCTAACACTATCTCCTTTCCTTCTGCTGCAGTATTCTTCATAACATTTTTATAAATAATTATAACTGCATGTATATGATAACTGGTCTACAAGTTTTATTTTGAATGATTATAATGTTAACTGTGTTTGTAATGGTTATATTTTTGTAACTATGTTTTGGAGCTTTTTTTCCCCGGGCCTCTGCTGAAAAAGGGCTTTTGCTCAGTTAGACAATCCCAGTTAATAAATGTGAAATAAACGTAAAATAAATAAAATAAAATAAATAAATAAAAGACAAGAGCAACCAGGAGAGGCTGAAAGCACTGGCACTTTATTTAGTGTGCTATAGACTCCTTAAGGGTGATCTTTGTCATGCCTTTTGGGCTATTTGCGGTCCAGTAGTCCAAGAATTCTTACATCTCCAAAAATCAAATAGCCCAACTAACACTAGAACAAGGGGTCTAAACTTGGTGGAGTGACAGAGTTGTCATGCAACTCTTACCCCTTATCTGGATCAAACTTCCTCTCCAGTTTAAACATCATGACACGCTTTCTTCCTTAAAAGGGAGTTAGAAGACTGGATGGGTATCCACAAAGTCACCCCTGGTATGACTGGCCTGTTGCTTTTTGAAAAAGGGGGCTATAACAGGATTTAAATGGCTACAGGTCCCAAATGCTTTGTATTTTCTGTGACTCTATGATTCTATTAATAAGTAAATAAACAAAAAAAATGCTAATGATAACAGCTTTACATGCAATGCCTGTCAAAACAGCATACTGAATTACTACCCTCGCAAGACTTAATGTAGAGCAACAAGTGGGAGAAATCTGTACAAAAATAATACAACATGAACTCCTGAACAGTTTGATTTTTATAGTTATAAGTAGATATACCTTTTCAAGATGTTGGAATAATTCTAGACATTTCCTGCTGCTACTAACTCTATGAATAGGGAAACAATGCCTCAGACATCAACTTTTCTCTGCATATCTTTCAACTCTTCTCAATTTTGATGAATATCTCTGACTTTGTTTCATATACATGGCTTGTTTCACATAAAATGTGTGGCTTTCTGGAAAATCTTTGAGGATTGCAGTAACAAGATAATGAGAGATATTTGATTTTCAGACTTTATATTCTTCATAAAATGCATGCTAATGCAGAGCATTGTTGTTGAAACTTTCTAAATATATGAGCAAAATTTAAAATTAGTCCTTGATTTTGGCATTTTTCCCACATTATCTTTTTGGCTTTGGTAATGACTCTTATGCTGAGAAGTTGAGAGATATTATTTTTATTCAATTAAAAAATATAAGTAAAACAAAGATTTTTAATAAAGAATGCTTTTTATTCAGTAGCTCTAAAAAGTAAAACATAAGGAAGAAGAGTGAAAACACTGCAAAAGAAACACAAACAAGCTGATTTCAGAAAAGCATTCGAGACTGGTTTTGCTGATTCTGGTAATGAGTTACCAGAAGAAGTAGCAGGAATCAACAAAACAAATCTCAAATGCTTTTTTGAAATCAGCTTGTCTGTGTTTCATTTGCAAAGTTTTCACTCTTCCGTATTTTTACCTTTTAGAGCAACTGAATAAAAAGCATTCTTTACTTAAAAATCTATTTTTTATTTATATTTTTAGTTAAAAACTGAAAAAAGGTGGAAAGTCAGCAATGCAGGCAACACCTACATCCAGTGGGAACCAATCATTTTGCAATAGATAGGTGCTTCAGCACCCTGGACTGCTCAGTGCATTGCGAAGCATGACAGAACCACAGAAAGACAGAGCCACAAATCCAATTTCAATAAAAAGCATAATAACAGTAATAATAATAATAATAATGATAATAATAACAATAATAATAACAAGAATAATTAAAAGAACAGAAAGGTATCTTTATGAGTCTCAAGCAACAGGCGGTTTTAATTTTATTTGTGACAATACTTATATCTCTGTTATACAAATAGTGGTTCCCTATATATCTAAGCACTGTGACTTTATTTTTCCAAGTATGATTATACTTTTGGCACTATGACATATTTTTCCAAGTTTGAGTATAATTTTTTAGCTGTTATGTTTGCTATAACGTGGATGTCTGAGCATTTCCATGTTTATTGTTTGAAGAACTATTTGTACTATTCTGCAGTAGAAGAATGTACAACCTACAAAATAAAACTTTATAAAATGTAATTAAATACACAGGCTCATACAAAATTAATAGAATTATGTAATAGTGATAACATATGACTCAGTGTGGGCAATGCTTGGCTTTCTACATCTGGCTTTGTTTTGGCCCTCATGAACAAACCTTGCCAGCCATGGATAAAGCAAGTATTACGCACACACACAGCTTCCCTATTAGTGTCAAATATATTTTTATACTCAACTTTTCTAATATTGAATTCACTCCTTCTCCTTTGGTATGCTCAGTGTTACCCTCTGTAATTTGCAATGAGCTGATTAAATGCTCATGTAAATAAGTGTTCTAGAACCTGATGATGTCAGTAGAGTGACAATAAATTAGTGATGATAAAATTAAACTCACTCATACTTATGGTGCCACTAATACAGTAGAGCTAAATGACAGCAAGTTTTGCAATAATGCTGGTACAGTGGTACTTAAATATCATGAAAGTAAAATTATATATTTATTTGCATCACATCTATTATCAATATAAATTTGCACACGCACACACACACACACACACACACACACACACACACACACACACACACACACACACACACACACACACACACACACACTTGTGTATAATTAGTGAGGATCTGATTGTGATACTTAAATGTGTAAGTACTGGATTTATTGCAGTCACCCAAGCACTGGCAGTTCAAATTCCATTACTTTGCAGCCAGGTACTCAGACGAGTGGTGACTTGCATAGCTGTCCACTGATGCTTGAACTTAAATATTGTGTTTGAGCGAGACATGGCAGCCAGGGTGAAAGAGTGAAGCTGCCCACCTTGCCTGAACACAGTGTTTGAGTTTGAGCAAGGATAATGGAGTGACTGTGGGGATGGGAGTGCAGGTTGACATTTTAGATTCATAGTTTCATAGGTGTGTACTGTGCTAGCAACCACTACGGCCTTAATAAGCCTGTTTAAGCATCCCAATTATATCTCGCAAGATTATGTGCCTTAGACGGTATTTTAAGGCGTATATGTAAGCTAGGTAAGATTTATAGGCTGCTTCTGTCCATTAGAGACATGGGTGCTAGACCTAGGGAGTACTTCCGATTTTCCATCAACTGGTCCAGGTTTCCTTTGCATAGGGTTAGGGAAGCCTATTCCAGAGAAAGGGAATTCTCGGTGACACATACCTGTCTGTCCAACATATCCTACTTATGCCACAAGCAAAGTTTAAATCCCTAGATCAAGTAATTCTGATGATATTCATTTTACAAATATGCAAAATATCCATCAGAGGTGGATCCAAGGATGCCTTGTAAGCTAGGCATAGATTGCCTCTCAACAATCTATAGGAAACAGAATATAGATATAGGACTTTGAGGTGATCTGCGTAAGACATACAGTGTATGCCTTGTATTCTTTTATGGACACTCCAGCTGTTGCATGTGCCTGGTCAGGTACAAACCTAAGGGGGGTGTTGTATGTAATGATGGGCATGATGATGGCCAAATACAGTGGATCAATTACTTCCTTGGACCTAGATACCATGCCCCTGCTTTTAAGTTGAGCAGAAAATAATGATTTCCTTACTAATTTTGACACATATTATTTGAAAACTAGGTTACTATCTACATACATATTCAATCCCCAACTACTGTTTCTACTCTTAGGGGTGTGTTATTGATGAGGTAATTTTCTAGAGTAGCTGACTTCCCAAAGGGTAGTGCTATACATTTCTTGGCACTGAGTTTTAAGCCATGGCTTTGGCACCAGTCAATTTTCTGTATCAGTACTTCCTCTGGGATGTTCATGTATAGGGGTCATTCTATGACTGCTCCTAGTTTGCAATCAATTGCAACCTTGGTCAGTCAGAGGCTTCAGAGAAGTATATGCCAAAAAGGAGTGGACCCAACACAGATTCCTGAGGGACTCCATTAGTGACCAGCCTCTTTATGGAGGTGGTCTCCCCTATCCTAACTTCTGGGTCTTATCTGAGAGCCATCTGGCTATCCAGCCTATAACATAGGAGTATAGACACACACACACACACACACACACACACACACACACACACACACACACACACACACACACACACACACACACACACACACACACATACACAAACACATATATACATATATGTGTGTGTGTGTGTGTGTGTGTTTGTGTGTGTATTTGTTTACAATGTCTGACTAAGCTATTGTATCAAATGTATTAGCCAAGTCAAGGTAGGTAATATGCACTGTTTTCCATCATCCATTGCCTTGTTGACCTTTTCAAAGAAGTTCACCAGGTTGAGTAGGCATGATCTGCACTTGTCAAAACCAAACTGGGTTGGATCCAGTATTTGAAGATTTTCTATGTCCATATTAATCATTTCCATGAAAATTCTTCCCATGGCTTTCCATATGAGAGTAGTGAACCTTATGGATATGTAGTTCCAGAAGTCCATTGATGGTCCTCCCTCCTGCATAGGGATGATTGCTGCAGGTAGCAATCGAGAGGGAGGTTTTAGGTTTGAGAAGGAAAACTGTATTATGGCTTATGTACCTTGCGTGCTTATTACTAGTTGTGATCCTTCTTTCGCTGACGAAGAAATTGTAAGACAGTTTGTCTGAAGAAGCTGGAGTATCTACTCTTATGAAAGTGCTCACAGTAAACAGCAATAAATTGTGGTTTGTGTCCCTGAAACTGTCTCATTTCTTCTTTTTTTCTAGGTTTGAGAAGCAGGAAGGGAGGATGATGTTTAGGGAATAGGAAGGGAGTTTATGTTTAGGAGTGATCAGGGAGTTTTACCTTTAGGGAGCAGGAAGGGTGTTTTAGGTTTAAGGAGCAGGAAGAGAGTTATAGAAAACAGGAATGGAGTTTTATGGCTAGGGAGCAATCAGGAACTTTAGGTTTAGCGAGTGGGAAGGGGGTTTTAGGTGTAGGGAGCAGAAAGGGATCTTAGGGTTGGGGAGTAAGAGTGCTATTTTAATATCAAGGAGTCAACACGGACTTAAGGTTTGGGGGGAGTAGACATCTAGGTTTAGCGAGCTATTGGAACTTGCTATGGTTATAGTCAGGGACAGAGTGGGAGTGTTTAGGGTTAGAGTTCGGGCTTTGCCAGATCTACATAGTTAAATGTAGTCAGGTGGTAGAAAGCATAGGTCATTTACTAGGATTGGGTTGTTGGCTGGTGGAGATTAGGGCACTTGTCAGTTAGAGCAAGTGGTAATGAGCAAGAATGCTTTGGGGCAGTAGCACTTAAGCTCTTGTAGTGGACCCCAAAATATCTTGTATAGGATGTTTAGGGAGCAAGTTTCTCAATTAACAATTATTTCAAGAATACCAAACAACATTCTTTAATTTGTACTTTTTATGCTAAAGTAATATTGCCATTAACTTCAGTGAATTGTATTTATTATTTGAGTTTCTTCTGAATAAAGATTTGTGTTGGTTGTGTAACTTTTTATGAATGTAATGTGTTGTGAGTGGTTCTTACTGTAGCTGTAAAGTGTAACCTTTTCTTATAGTAATACTTCATATGCATTTCAGTCATACATTCAACAAGAAAGATTTGAAAGACAATATGAATATGACCTTTTTTGTCTATTAATTTATTGAATAAACAATGCAATAACAACACACTTAAATATATTTTAACCAAAGTGCTTTACCAAGATGCACCCTAAACTTACACTAATTGTACAGGTACCCCACATTAGATTAAGGAGTTAAATAGAATTATAACAATTTTATAACTTTGAAGTCTTAATTGCAAATTTCATTCAAATAGATATTTTTGGCCAGCATTATATAATCAGTATTAATATTACAGTTTAGATTATCCAGTTAAAAATTCAGCAATGAAAATTTCACCATAGAGAGAATAATCATTTCAGTATATTTCATTGCATGTAAAGATATAAATAAAAGCATAAATACAAATAAATGATAAAACATCAACTGTATGTATAATCAAACATGAATTATATACAAATATGGCAGTGTATGAGAATCTACATTCCAGTATTATATTATTACAACACATTATATCATTAAACAATAGGTTTAAGCAATTTTTGCCTAAGCAGACTAAATATTATCTTCAGACTTACACCTCAAAACAGTCTTGACTGCAGAAAGGTCCTGTTGCAGTGCCTCTGTATAACACTTGCATGTGATCTCATGTATGTAAACATCCCCTTGATTTTGAGGTCAGGACATTTCTATCTAGCGGCAATATAAAGTCTTACTACAATAGACACAATCATTATGAAAGTTATAAAGCTGGGTACAGCTGCTGTATTCCTGTGAATTGTGCTGCCACCCAAATTTGAGCATCTCTCAGATAATGTACTCCTAAAAAATGTGTACTGTTAATCTATCCATTCCCATAAGATATGCACCTGTGGACATGCCCAGAATTTATGGAAGTTGTTAACCTGACTGTAATTACAACTCACACATTGACTATGAGGGATATAGCCTAAATTATCATTCTTACCAAGGGACCAGTAACCATTGTAAAGAAATTTTAATTGATGAATCAGAGTGGAATAATTAGATAAGAATTTATGTGAAAAAGCAAAGCTGACGGAGTTTCTAAAGGGGGCTGTGCCATATAGAGAACTATAACAACAGACCTTAGGATGGTAACACTTTGGATTTAGGGCTGTCATCTGTCAGGAGATTTTTCTTCTAGAGAGTAAAGAAATTAGGGTCTCTTTCTGTAAATCTAGAAATTAGGGCCTCTGTCAGGAAATTCACTTTTGGTGACCACCTGTCAGGTAGTTTGAATACTTTCTGAGAGTTAACATATTTCTAAAGTATATTTCCCCAAAAGTTTACTTGGATTTCCTACTTGCATTTAAATAATTTTGTTAGAATATTATTTTGTTTGTTTTAACTGGTATTCTGTGTAATGTTAAACTTGATTATTAGCAGGCAATCAGATAATCAAAAGAACCCTCTTTGTGATATGTTTTAGAAGAAGTGCACAAAAGTCTCAGTGTTCTTCCTTTTTATTTAAAAGTGAAACAATGAATCTGATCTCCTGTTAAACTTTATGTTCTCTGTGGTAAAATCACATATGCATTTTTGTTATAACATTATATATATGAATAAAACCAAAATTGTGAAGTACACGTTGCAAGACAAATTGAACAAATATTATGCATTTGTCTACCTATCCTCATTTCCTCTTTATAATTTTTATACCCCATATTTACCTCGTATAATTGTTTCAAGAAGCACACTTACTGGAAAAATAACATTATAAATGTATTTGGCTCATGTAGCATGTTTAGACATTTTCTTAGCTGTTGCATGTAGCATATAATTTACTATTTCTTCTAAACTGCTAATAGCATGATTATTAACTTTGAAAAAGAAGCAGTGCCCATTTGCTTATTGAAATGGGTGGGGCAATGGCTGGACCAAGGAGATGGGATTATTTACCTCTCTGAAAGGGTACAGCCTTATTTGGGCTTCTGATTGCATAAGCCACCAATAGACTAGAGAAATTCTAATGTCAGAAGTGTCCCTTTATGCAAGGGATTACTTTCATCCAAAGAATCAGTAAAATAGTTATTTTTAATATGTCTGTTAATCTTGATGAAGGATTGACTTGCTGAATCTGAAAGTATTTGCAAAAATAAGAGTAAGATAATCAAAAGTTCGCATGTAAATAGACAAAAGACACTAATATCTCACTGTTAGAGATGACCAGGTGTCATGATTCTCCTCTTTTGCCAATCTGGCCATGACAAAGGCCTCTCTCCTATTTTTATACAGTGGGTTTAACTAAATAGGGGCATCCACCCATCGCAAGTATAGGTTCTTCCACCTAACAAAAAATAGTAAACTGGGTAGTCTTCTCCAGATATGACCTACTTTTATGGCGCAGAAAAAATAAAACCAGATGTATCAAGCTATGCTGCCACTACATTTTTAACATGATGTTTGATCTTCTAAATATTCAAAAATGTGAAAACTTTTTAACAAATTTTAAAGCTTGTTATAAAGAAGTGCTTTTGTTGGAAAATATTTTTCATTGATTAAAACAATGTTTTAGATTGTGATATAAAACCTTAAAGTCTAAAGGGGAGTATATAAGCCACAGCAAGGACATTCACTAGCATTTAACCAACCATGCTGGAGCACCAAAGTAGAAGAGGAAGCCTTCAAAACTACTGGCTGCAATCTGCCTCCACAGATTGGCCAGACTTAGAGCAAAACATCCAGTGGCACACATTCTCCTTTCAAATGTGACTAGACCAACTCTCTTCCAATCCAGTGAGTTTCCCGTAGCTAAGTGATTATATACATACCCCCTGTACTGAATATATACATACTATTATTGTAAGAATATTTGTTGATCTGAAAAAGTCTACATTATAGGATGAAAGTGTTCATCATGAAAAGAATAAAATAAAAACTTACTTTAGAAGAAAACTTTAGAAGAAACCCTTTCAGAGTACATTATGTATTTTAAAATGAGGGCATTTTGGAAAAGACATAATAAAGTCTGTAGTAAGGAGTATAGGAAAGGAAGGAAAATTATTGAAATTCCAGTAGGCTACTTTTATATTAGAAGCTTGTAAAGTACCAAAGAAAGTACACACACACACACACACACACACACACACACACACACACACACACACACACACACACACACACACAGGTTCACAGGAGGTCACTAGGCTAATGGCCCTAGGGCCTTTACAAGCCTAATCATGTTATACCTGTGTTCCCCAACTGAGCATGGTTAGATGGTCTTTATTTTCAGGGCAAGCCTATGATTAGCACCAACTACCCCTGTCCATGAGGAATATAGGTGCCATCCCCAGGGTGAGTTTACAGTCTCCCATCTAGTTGTCTAGGCTGAGCTTAAAAAAGGTCATTGAGGAGCCCTGGTTCACTTGAATTGGGAGTTTATTTTAGAGGAGTGGCAATCTCTGGGACATATATTTGTTGCTTCAGCATGTTCTGTTGGTGTCACAAGCTAGGTTGAGATCCCTGAAGCAAGTGACTCTTGTTCCATTTGATTTGTAGATGTGCAGCATTTCCAATAGGGCAGGGTCACAGACTGCTCTGTAGGCCAGGCACAAGTTGCCTCCTAGCAGCCTGTAGGATACAGAGTACAGTGACAGGGCTTTCAGTCTTTCCATGTAGGTCATGTTTTGTAGGCCCTGAATTTTCTTGTGGTCACTTCAGCTGCTGCAGGTGTCTGGTGAGGTACATGCCAAAGGCAGTGTTGTACTCTATTAGTGGTCTGATGAGGGTCAAGTACAGAGGAATTATAACATCCTTAGTCTTGGATGCAATGCCCTTACTTATGAGATGAGCAATGTAGAAGGCTTTCCTTACTACTGTGGAAACATGGTGATCGAAGTTTAGTTTTCTGTCAACCTGTGTTCCCAAGTCTTGCACCACTGGGTTAGAGCTTGGGGGGCACTGTCAATATTGTAATTTGCAGAGACTTTCTCTTTGCCAAAGGGGATGATAATGCAGTTTTTTTGAGTTTAGTTTTAGTCTATGGCTTTGGCACCGATCATCTGTCTGTGCTAGCCCATTTTGCAATATGTTAACATCATTAGGGGACTCAATGATTGTGCCCAGCTTGCAATCATCAGTGAACTTGGTAAGCCACAGGCTGTCTACTTTCACCTGGACTTCCAAGAAATAGATTGCAAACAGTAGAGGGCCCTGCACAGATCCTTGTGGTACACCACTGGTAACTGGTCTAATGGTAGAGGTGGACTCCCAAGTTTTGACAGTATGTGTTCTGTCGGTGAGCCAGTTGTCTACCCATCTAGTGACATATGGGTTAATCCCCAGTTTTTTTAATTTCTCCAAGTCTTTTGGATTTCTAATACCATGATGGGAATAGACCCCATTCCTAAGTCAAAGCACGATTAAAGTTCATGAAATTAGTATTGTTTCAATCTTTGATGTCAGCCAAAAGTGCTCTTCATAGCACCCACAATGTGCCCAGTAATGACTCCTTCTGCAGTTTGTATGGAGTTACATGTACTGGTAACATATCTACATAAGATTGTAGATTCTTTTTAGGAAGACCCATTGTTCCTACTACTATTGTAATTGTCTGGATATCTTTCTTCCACATTGTTCTTATTTCTGCTTGCAAATGTTGATATTTATGATTTTGTGACTCTCTGTACACAAGACACTGTAGTCACTGGGTGTAGCGATTTTAATGATCAATGCTACTTTTGTCTTCTTTTCATGGACCACTATATCTGGTTTTCTCACATCTGTCTTTTGAACTGTTGGCACTGGGTGATCCCATGTGATGTAGACTTCATAATTTTCTATGATGCTTTGTGGCTCATGTTTCCAGTGTCTTTCAGCCACTTCAATGCCATAATATTTGCACAATCCCCAGTGCAGCAGTCTTGCCACATTATTATGCTTTTCATTATACAATCCTTCTGCCATTAGTATGTCAAAACCATCACCAAGGTATGCAACTGTTTGCAATTCTGTTTTACAAAACCTACATTTGTTTGTTCTCCCACATGTTTAATAGACTTTGTAAACCAACTGTACGTAGCTCACTACCTTGGGCCACCAATATTAACCTTTCATCTTTTGGTTTGAATTTGCCTGTCCTTAACCATTCCTGCATTTGTTCTTGATCAACATGAGTTTCTTCTAGAAGTTTTCTATACTTGCAACTATATTTACGCATTTTCCACATTTCTTGCCTTCTCATCTGATCCTTTACCTTATATTCTTTCATTTGTTTTTTGGCACATTCAGTTGCTGACTGATTTTTATCTACTTCTGGTTTGATTTCCATTCATGCTTGATGCATATATGCTTCTGCTAGACTAAGCATGGAAGTCATCTTAGATTTATTCTCCTCATGTTTCAAAACTTTCATTATGTTTGGCTCTTTTGAGGTCAGCAGATATGTGTGCAGTCCCATGATTGCAGATCTATACATGTAATCAATTTCAAGAAGGCCCACACCTCCTTTGGAATGGAGAATATATAATCTTGGTATGCAGTGATTTTTATAAATCATTTGGTGAACATGAAGCATCCTTCTTGTTTTCCTGTCTAATCTATCCAACCTGTTTCTGGGGCCAGTCAATCACTCCAAAACTGTACGTTAGGACAGGAAGAGCAAATTGGTTTATAACTTGAATTTTGTTCCTAGATGTTAGAGCTGTTTCCAGGATTAATTTAAGTCTTCTAAAATATTGCATTTGTTTATGTTTTATTGTTGATCCTTTATCAATTCCCAAATATTTATACACTCCCTCCTGCTCAAGTTCTTTTATATCACATTCTTGTCCCAAACAGACATTTTCTTGGTGCTGCAGTTTTCCTGCTTTAAAGGTTGCCTTTGTACATTTATCAAGACCAAATGACATTCTTATATAATCTGAAAAAGTTTTGACTACTTGCAGTTGTGCTTTCAGTTCCTCATCTGATGAGCTATACCATTTTAAATCATTAACAAAGAGGAGATGTGAGGTCTTTACACTTTTTTGTTTTCTAGGAGCCAGATTATAGCCACAGCCTAATCTGTTATGTAGACAGCTTAATGGGTTAAGGGTAAGACAGAATAGCAGCAGTGACAGGGAATTACCCTGGAATATCCCCCTTTGAATTTTTATCTCTGGGATAATAATTTGTTCTTTATCATGGCTTAATTTCAAAGTGGTCTGCCACTGTTTCATGGTCACTGTAATGTAGCCGATCAGTGTAGGGTGTATCTTATACATTTTAAGCACTCCTTTATCCATGTATGTGGGATACTAGCAAATGCTTTTTTGTAGCCAATCCACCCCATACTTAGAATCTTTCCCTTTTTACAGTTCTCAATTATGACTTAAGTTAGCAACAGATGATCCTTTGTTCGATATGACTTTCTTTTATTACCCTTTTGTTCTATTGTCATGATTGAATTTTCTTCTTAATGACTAATAACTCAGTCGGCATCAATTCCAGTATATAGTTTATACGTTGTCAGAAGGCAAATTATTGGTATATAATTTTTAGGATAACTTGCAGGTTCACTCTTAAGTAGGAGCATCATTTTTTCCTGTTGTTAACCAGATTGGTGTCTGTTTGGGATGTGCATATAAATAGTTCTTACACATGGTTAAATCTTCATGCAAAGGTGTTAATACTTTTAGCCAGAAGTTAGGTACCGCGTCTGGTCCTGGGGTCTTCCACATGACTTAAACAAGAAACTGTATGAACATAAGTATGCCATTTCTATAGGGGGCAAAAATAATGCATTAGTTAAGCATTTTAAATCTGGAAACTGTAAGGTTGATTTTTAGTTCTTAGTTTTAGAAGCTTTAAAAGATGTGGAATTATGCTTTAACCCTGAAGACAAATTAGGATGGCTTGAATATAAGTGGCAGGTAAAATAAAATGCATGCCATTTTCCAGGCTTGAATAATAGGGAAGAGTTCATTATGTTTTTGAAACCCAAAGGGTTAAAACACTGAGCAAGCCTGTCATGTGACTTAATTGGTTATTTAAATGTTTTGTGATTGTATTCACTTCAGTCTGAAGAAGTCTTTTTTAAGACGAAAGTGCTTACTGAAGTTCTGCTATTATTAAAGTGGATTTTTCTTCACTGATTTTATTTTCTTTCTTCTTGATAGTATCCGAGACATACAGTAGTATGAATATTTGACACCAGCAGGAGGAGGATACTCTTGTTATAATTAATATGATTTGGGACCATCATTGTCTCACCATAGTTTTTTTAAGAGGGTGATAATATGCATTAACACACCAAAAATGTCGGACAATATTAAGTCTAACAAAATGCAAACTTTGGAAATGTGCATATTACACAAATAGTCTCCAATGCTATCTGATGTGCATGGCATATAATTCCATAAGTCATCATGTTAGCCCTTGACTCTCACCCTTTAGTCTGAACACACGTTATGGCATTGTTGGGATGTGGGCTCCACCCGAGGCTGTACAAATTCCCACACTATCCACCCTGGATAGTCAGCAGACATTCAGCCAAAACATCATTTTCTTATCCTTCTAAACATTCCTGTGTCTCAAATCTATTTTCAGTCCTTAGTTTCTGTCAGCACAGAGTAACATCTTGCTTATTTTGGCTAATCATAAATTACACATCAGAGCGTCTTCTGTGTGGAGACATGCGTGAATGGGGGTACCTTCGTTGAAGGTTGTGCGTCAGGGCTGGCAAACTCGGCATGTAAAAAATCTACTGCCAATCATTAGCGGACCGGAGTTCCGCTGTGGCAACCCCTAATCAGGAAAAGCCAAAAGACACAAACAAACAATAAATTACAGTATCAATATATTTTTTCACCTTAAAGGTACCACTAAATATAACAACATTGTATAATTTAGTGTCACTTAAGTAGGTTCTGATGGAATCTGTAACATTCATGATTACAAATGAGACACTTTTATCAGAGGTAAGATGACCATACTCATGTTAACTGACAAGCCTCTTAATGTTTTCTTTTTATTCTGATCCATATTAAAATATGTCCGTGCCTGATTCAAAATAAGCTACCATAAATTCAGTTTCAGAAATACATTTTGATACTGAAATTATATTGTTAAAATGAAGTACAAAAATTTTTGGTTTATGAAGTCTGTTGCCATAATGTTTTGTAATACCTGAACTATTGTAAATCAACTGCATGTTACCTTCACTGAGAAAAAAGAATAAACAAATGCAGATCCCTTATTAAACACTGCTAATTCATAAACAGGTCCAACACAAGATGATAAAATGACTGTCAGTTCCCTGTGAAATCTTTTCTCCTTCAGGAAGGGATATGTCACACTCATTCACTCAACCTCTTAGTGTTTGCACATTAGTGCTGCTTAGTACCACGTTTTACTGAGCAACAAGGATTATGATCAGGTGTCAAACCATAACCAACGTATTTGTTTGAGGCATGGATACCAAGAAATTCACCTTTGGAGTGAAGATTTAGAGATGAATCTTGGCATCCATGTCAAGAACTCATAACAAAGGGATATGATCAGTGGCCTGATTATAATTCTCTGTGGTACATGGAGGTTTATCTCCTCCATATAATACTTGCTACAGAAATAAAAAGTGTAGGAGCAAGAAGTATTTTATTAGCTTTCAAAACTTTTAAAATCTGGTAAAGTGCTTTGTGCTGTAAAACAGACAACAGGCAGAAAAAAGATTTAATTTAGTGCAAAAGTTGCATGTTACCACAATAATAGCTTCTAAAAGCTATTTTACCTTCTGCCATTGTTCCTTGCCAGTTAGCGCCATCTGCTGTTACTCCCTAGTGCAACACCCAGTTTTGACAGTGCTTAAGTGTGCCTAACAAGTTTTTGTTAAACACCCTAAGAGCTATTAAGACTGGGTCTCAGTCTAGTAATGTTTTCCTGATTTCAGAGCATAGTCATAGCACTCCATATACTACAAAGATGTTCTACTATCTTTTGCCTTTTCTTGTGATCTGCCTTGAGGGGCTTCAGGATTGCCAAATGCTAAAGATCGCTCTTGATTTAAATGAGTTGATGGGGCAAGCTTAGCAGATCTCTGAAAACCTTACAATTATGTAAAAATATGAGCCAAGCCTCACAGTGAAACAGATGTAATTTATGTGTAACTATCAAATCTGTATTAGAAGGAAAATCTGTAGTATCCATATAAACCAGTGTCCAGATGATTATCACTCTGATGCCCCTGCTTCATGATCATTTGCCTGAAAAAATATATCACCAAGTATGTAAAGTACCTTGTTTTGAAGTAGCTTAAATTTCTGTCTCCATGAGCAGGTTCTTATAAATATATTTCATGGTTATCAGGCTCTTACCTAGATAAAATTGTGCACAACTTTTAAAAGCCACCTCATTGCTAGTAGTATCATAAACCACATCCTTGTGCTCAACTTCAGTATGTCTCATTAATTGTATACATTCCATGTTGGTCTTGGTATTCAGACCCCACCAATCTTTGTGTAAATGTAATCTTATATTACCACTTGTACTTTTATTTTAGGCTGCACAACCCTTTGGGAGTAAGTCACAATATCAGGTAGAATTCAAAACCAGGTCTTTGCCTTCCAAGCTGCTTAAAGGATTACAACTTCTTTTCTGGGTTACAGATAACTCATGGAATTTTTTACAAAATAACATGCCACTTTAGAAAGTAGTGGGGAAGTCAGAAGTTTTAAGGTACAAAAAAAGAATCGTAAAATCCTGAGTATACTATGTTGTAAGGTATGGTTACCTGAGTTATAAGAAATTTTAAAATGTTTTATGTTGTATTTGTATTCATAGTATTTGTTTATTTAATTATTGGTTACAATTGTCCAATAAAAAGGAGTTCTGAAAAAAGACAGGGTTAGGGAATCCTATCCAAGACATTCTGTACACTGAAAAAAAAAAAACAAACAAAAAATAAAACAGAAATCCTAGCAATTGACATTTACTAGCAAATATGTGAAAAGAATTTTGAGCTGGCTTATTCTTCTGTGCAGCAAACCCCTCCTCAATACATCGCATGCATAGGGCTTGGTCTTCCTACTCCCTGGCATAGTATAAGTGGCACTGATGACACTGTGCCCCTGGCCTACAGTAAAACACCAGCTGCAAAGAAATCCTTTAAAAATAGATAGTTAATCCAAGTGTGAGTTTTCAAGTACTTGGCTTTCATGATTATTAAGTATAATTAACACATTAATCTGCCTATAACTGAGATAAGTTGAGATTAATTCATAGGCAGTGTCTTTTTGTCCTGATTAGAATTGCCTCTCCCTATATAATGTAGCCCTGTCTTCACATATTTAGACTAAGTCTCCTTACAACATAGATTCATATGATTGCGATCACCTTCCTACCACAGGATGAGCTAGCATTAGTTTTACAGTCTGCAACATCTGCATGATTTGAGTATGTCTGACTATAGGCAGTGGACCCATCTTCTTACTATGCCTAATATTTCATTATTGTATTAACAATTTATGAATTAATGCCAATGTGATGACACCACTTATACCTGGGGCAGTAAATAAGGAGCCTCAGTCCTTGACACCGTCTCTGGTAAGGGAGAGCCACTGAAAGCAGGAAGAGAAATACACAACTTCCCTAAGACTACACCGGGAACAGGCTCCAAATCTGAGACTGAACTATATGCTTCACTCCAGGTCCTCAAATGAGTCTTCACACTAACCATTGCAGAGCACTGTGTCCCAGTTCTAGGTATTTGACACACTCACTCTTAAATATTTGATATTCACACATAAAAGCACTCTTGGGAAAGACTGGCACATATTTACCTGTATGTCCTCTTTCCCAAATTACAAGGTAACTGTGGCCACCAGTCAAATACCACAATCCCCTTCAAACGGAGTGTTCAATTATATTGGGTAAAATAAATATTGATATAAATTGTAACGTAATCCAAGCAGTAAGGCTTTTTGGAGTGACACTGGTGTTATCACAGTAAACATAAACATTTTCAAGGATTTAAAAGTACTTTCTAAATAACTAGCCACAATAAAATGTAATAAAACATTTAATAATAAATAAAATTATTTAAAACTTGTACACACTGAATAACTGATTGCAATAAACCACCAAATTTCACACACAGTAATTATGAAAATAACACTGCAGGATAGGTTTCACACTGATGAAGAAAAACTCTCTAACTGTAGTTTCTTAACTGTGTAAAGATTAGCTGTCCCTGTCTACACTAATTAAATCGGCAAGGCAAGATGATATTCTTACTTCTGTATGGCAAAGTTAGAATGAATGTCCACTCTTCAGGCTGTGGTCTGGTCTTCAGTGACTGGAATAACAACTTCTACTATTTCTGCTGAACAGTTCTGGAAAACTCTGAGTGATAACTACTGATCTGGAAAATGACAACTGACAACTACAACAACTACTGAACTACTACTACAACTGCAATACACTTTAACCTACTCAGAACCTGGTTTTATAGCAGAATTTTTTTAAAAGTCACAGAAAGCTGTTATGAGAATTGTATTCCTTCATGTCAGACTTAGAAAGTAAACAAAACAGCTGCTGTGGAGATTCTATTCCTTTCAGGTCTGGCACATGATGATATCATATCCAGGTCAGCTGACCAGCACAGCCCACACTCATAATTCTTTTTAAAAAACATGTACATTTGGTCAGCCAGAAGAACACTGTTTGATTCAAAGATCTTACATAAATCAAAGTAATAATAAAAAAAAACACAGACTTATTTACAAAATTATGGCTAGTCATGCTGGCATATATAACACAGGGTAATTTACAATCATTTACAATTATTTACAAAACTCCAGACAGTCATGATAGCACAAATAACAATATCTGATATCCTCACAGTCTACTTGTCTCAACTACAGGCAGATTATATATATTAGTTATAGTTAATGATCATGCAGCTATAGTATACCATCAGAGAACAGACAATCCATTTGGTCATTTTTATTCCATTCTGTCATTCTAAGGTGGTGCAGTATTTGACAGCATGGAAGGAGATGGTCAACAGACCATGCTGCTTTGCCAGGGATGGTCTGTACCTCTCCCCAATAGGCTTTCAAATATTAACTAAAATATTGTCCTCTACCATAGTACCTCTTTTAGGCAATGCAAAACTGAAAATACTTTCAACATAGCAAATCAAAACTAAGAAAATCTGAAGGTGCTACTGCTCAATAGTAGGGGTCTGTACAAGAAACTCCACTTTCTATAAGCTCTCCTCACCCTAGAGAATACTGACATCTGTGCCATCACTGAGACATTGTTTAAATACTTGTTGAGTACACTGGAAGTGCAAGGCTTTAATGTTTTCCACTCATTTAGACCAGTTACTACAAAGACAGGGACTAAAGGTGGAGATGTCTCAATTTATATCAAAAATAAATATACCTCGAGGCTAGTCAAATAATATTTTCTGTTAAAAATAGTTTAGAAATGTAAAGCAATGCATTTTACCATGTTGTCTGCTTCTTACTAAATGGTAAATAGCTGCTTTACATTTTGAAAGGACTGTTCCACTTCTGGGGGTCTGGAAGTTGTGAGTTACAATTCAAATTTGGCATACAAAAATGAAAACATCAACACTTAGCAATCTGACTTGTAAATAAAACAGTTAGCTGGCTATTTGGAAAATGAACCAAGCTTCAAAAAGGAGTCAGAAAGAGACATCATAAGAACATCAGGTTAGTAATGTTGTCTCAGTTACTATTTCACTGACTCGTGAAATGTATCTAGTGCACCACCTTTTCCTTTGGTTCCAAACAAATGGCTTCATTTAAAGTATTTCATCCTGACATGTCATGTCATGCCTATACTTTTCCACTTCAAGCTTACATTGTGTTGTATAGAGCACCTTGGGCTTGTACCAAAACATTTATTGTTGATCTAGGCAATGAAGGATAAAAATGAGACTAACTTGTGGCAATGCAGTATAAATTACAAGCAGCTGATCATCATCATCATCAACCCACATTTTCTCCATTTTTCACAAGGTGTCAGGGTATCACATCAGCTATCACCATTTCTCTTGATTCAGTGCCACTCTCCTTCCTTCTTCAACAATCATGCCTGATTGTCTCATGTCCTCCCTCACATGATACATCCATTTCCTTCTTCCTTCTTGCTATCTGTCCCAAATCTTTTGCAGTAGATTGTCTTCTACTTTTCTCCATATGTGCCTGAACAACCATAATCTGCTCTCTTTTACCTTCTCTGCAAATTGGAGCTACTATAGCTTCTGCTCTACTGCTCTTATTTCATGTGTCACATTGTGTGCATCCTGCCACCTGCCTCAGGCACTTCATCTCCATCACCTCTAGCTTCCTCAACTGATCTGTATTCACTGTCCAGGTTTCTGTGCCATACTGTAGTACTGGCACTGTTTTGTACACTTTACTTTTTGATTCTTAGGTGTTCTTCTGTCACACACTACCCTAACACTTTGAGCCGGTTGGCTGTAGACCTTCTGATTCTAGCTTTGACCTCCTCATTTAGGCTGCCATTTCTGAGCAGATGAGAAATAATTTGTTTTTCTCATAATGAATTACTTTATTCTGTTCATCTTTAACTGTATCACTGTAACAAGCAGAGTGATTGCACAGCAATTACATAAAGTTGTTTATTTTAAAGACTTCCCAGAACTTTAAAAATATCTGAGTGACAATAACAAACTAAAGGTATGATAGAGAAACCTCTTATCAAAATAATAATAATAATGATAATAATAATAATAACCCATGTACAGTGACTAAATGAGATGGATCCAGGAGAGGAAAAGTAAGCATGGATTTCAGTGGAACTCCTTAAATATATACTTAAATTGAAAAGTTCACAGAATAAAGCAGATATAAGGTAATAAAAGTTTTAAGTTTAGTCAGGGAACTGTTTTTTTCTTCCTTTTGGTATGGTGATATCCGTGGTATTACATGCTATTAATTATCATTATTGCCATTTTTACAGTGGACATGTATTTTCACTACATCACTCAAACATTTACATTTATATTTATTTAAAGCCATCCCTATCACCTCTAGATACTCATTTATGCAAATTATTACTTTTTTTATATAGATTTTGTTTTTTGCAATTATTATAATGTCATCTGCATATGTTAACAGAATTTGAATTCTTAACCCTTCAGTTGTTATATACTCTGCCTCCTTCATTTTGTAATTTATTTCACATACTGTAACATTCATAACTAATGCAAAAAGCATACAACACTTTGGAGATCCTTGCCTTACACCATTCTTCATCTTGGTTTAACCAGCTATATACAAGCATTCATTTCCTAACTTATATTCTCTCATTATTACCTATACGATTTCATGTCCAATTGTATTAATGCTTTGTTAAGATCTCCTATCATGATTTATCTTCTTTTGTATCATCTACAATTTCTCTATTATTAATATTTTTTGACAACCCTTCCCTTTTATACCATACATACTATCTTCCATAATATTTTTAATTTTAGTTTCATATTTCTTCTGTGTTACTTTCATAATGATCTCATAATCATTATCATTCAATACTATCAGTCTTCAGTTTTTAAATTGTCTTCTATCTTCCTTCTTTCATATAAATTTAAGTATTCCACTACATAATTATTTACACATGAAACCTTCACTTAACCATTCATTTAAAATCTTTAAAAATATTTTTTACCAGTTCCTTAATTTTTTATACATTTCATACCCTAATCCATCTGGTCCTGCAGCTGACTCTATATTTATTTGTCCTTTTTGTCTGGGTCTTGCTGATAGAGTTGCTTTCTGCTTTATCTGCTCCATTTTGTTTTCTGCTTTAAGAAATCTGCTTGGCCTGGTGTTTTTGTTCTTTGTGAGAGCTAGATACTTAAATTATCTAGGCTACATATTTCACATATTTTTTCATTGGCTAAATTGTCTCTTGAGTTATGCTTAAATACATAGTGAGTTTCTGGGCCTTTGTCTTTTCTAAAAAGATTTCAAGCCTGCATAAACTAAAGCAGTGCTGGTGATTCTCTGTTATTTTTCCCAACTACCCTTTTTTGATCTGCTTTTTTAAACCTGGTGATTTTAAGCTGCCCACTCCTACTGTAAATTAAGCTTAATAAGCTCCTCCATTTCTCCACTGCTGTTGACATCTTGAATTATTAATTTGCCTTTCCTTGTGCTTATATTTTGCCTCATTGTCTGTTCTACTGATTTGCTTGCTGTCAATTTATTAGCTAACTAGTTGATGAAGAACGTAGGGTATGTTTGCAATCTAGCAAGCACTTGTTACATCAAGAGGTCAGTGGAACTTCCATCTAGTGCACTGGAAAGTAGTCTGGTCTGTTTAGGCTGGGGAAACACTTAAGATTTCTGCATGTAGTTTTATTGGTTGGATGGCTTATTAATCACCTTATCTTGTTTTTAGTGCCTTTAAAAATTCTGTACAATTGAATGGCTTTTTGGCTCTTTTATACAAAGCAAAATGCTTTTATTGTATAATCACACTAAGCTGTTTAAATTATACTGCTATATCTGTATCTTTATGTTTGTTTGTGGTAACATTTCATATCTTTTAAGTTTTTTGTGGTAGCATTTCACTCTGAACACTCCTTTACTTTGCTTTTACATTAGGAGAACTGTAATTATTCGTCTAGTGGCAGTAGATGTTTTCTTGGTCTATCTGAGCTGGGAAGCACACAAAAGGGCTGTAAGTATTTTGTTGCACTTCTCTTATATACTGTGACTGTACTTTAGCAGTTTCAAAAATGTACTGTCTGCTGCTGCTTTAAGTAGTTAATTGTACTGTATTACATTGTATCTGTTAGTTGTAGGACTGTTGAAGGTAGTTTGTGTGGTCTTGTGGCACTTGGGCTCCAAACAAGCTATTCCATATTGAGAAGGTATTTTTCTGCACCCTTGTGTCAGAAGGGTGCTGACCTATCCTGTCTGAGTTGGTGATTGCTGGTAGAAGACTTATTCTGTGTTTTCCTGATTGGTAGTTAGCTTAAAACGTGTTTCTCTTTGCTCATATTTAAGCCTTGCATTTGTACGGTGCTGCTCTTTGTCCACCAGGAATTAGCAGTGCCCTGTATAGGTGCAAAAGTCTAGAAGCTCAGTTTTTTCCTAAATGGCCGTCAATAAAACCCTTCCAAACTTTTATTTCTTTCTCTAGCAGCAACTCAGTTGTGCACTGAGCAGAGTTGCCGTTCTGATCATTCTTAGTCTACACAAAGTAGTTTGGGAGCTACAAGCACAGTCCTGTCAAATTAACCCATTTCCTTCCCTAATAAAACATACAGTAAGAGCCTGCTATCATGCATGAGCAGTTTCCCATCATCTCTCTGGCCATCCTGATAGACATGGGCATCCTGATGCAATGTAGCAGTTGACTCATGTATACTGGCAACCACTTAGTCCTGAAACAAATACTTTACGTGAGAGATGTAGTTACACTATGAAACTGGAGTCAAGGCTCTCACATAAGGACAAATTGAATGATAAGCAGGTTGTAAGCACACACACACACACACACACACACACACACACACACACACACACACACACACACACACACACACACTCACTTCCCACAGTAAATAAGGATACAACACACACATATGAAGAAGTATTCATTAATAACTTATCAAAATATCAGAGACCTTTCAAATGGAAACCACTTACACACACAACAATGCAAAAAAACAATCACAACACATAATAACACACACACCAGTGTCTCAACAAATAAGCTCATAAGGTGTAACACCACAAAACCTAATGTATTGGTCATAGGTGACTCCATTGTGAGACACACAGATGTTCCCCTAACCAGGCTGTATAAGGACTGGGTTACAGTTAGTTGCCTGTCAGGTGCCAGGATCTTTCAAGTCACTCAACCACAAGTACTGGTATGAGTCCATCATAGTCCATGTGGGGGTGAATGATTTGAGATGCACCCACTGGACTATATGAAGACATTTCTGAGCTCTCAGATTATGTATCACAGGCAGGTATAAATCTAGCCTTAAGCAGCATTCTGACTTCTTCAAGGATGATGGTACAATACAAACAAAAAAGGATTGACTTTAACAATTGGCATAGCTTCTGATATCAGTCAATGGAGATCCACTGTCTGTCAGCCTGGGAAAACATGGTCAACAGGCCATGCTGCTTTACCAGAGATGTTCTGCACCTGTCACCTCTAGGCTTTCAGATACCGGCAAAGGCCTTAGCCACCCTTATTGTGCCTTTTTTAGGAAGTGTCAAAATAACCAACCTCCCAACATAACATAATCATTTATAGATAACTCAGGGTACTACTGCTTCATGCTAGGAGTCTAAACAAGAAACTGCACTCCCTGGTGGCACTTCTTACTTTGGAAGATGCTAACATCTGTGCAGTCATTGAGACATAATTCAAAGACATGGAAAGCAACCTGACTGTGCTGGGCTACAAAGCCTTCTAAACATTCAGACCACAAACTGAGCATGAAAGAACCAAAGGAGGAGTTGTATCCATTTTCATTAAGGATAAGTACACCTCTAGACTGGTCAAACAGTATGACTCTCTTGAGCTACTCCATGTTCAATTAACTATAGGCAAAGCCACCTACCACATCATAGATAGCTATAGGTCCCCCTGCATGAAACAGGAAAAGCATACCTCATACCCGGACTTACTGGACTCACTTGCTATACAGCCCAACATCTTACTCATGGGTGATTTTAATTATCCTACCATTGACTGGCTAACATACACAACCACAAACATGCTGACTCAAAGGATTTTGGAATTTATCAGTGCAAATGCTCTGGTACAGCTAGTCAGCACACCCACAGAAGGCTCAAATGTCCTGGACATAGTACTCACTAACATGGGAGAGCATTGCACACCCCCTCCCATATGATGTCCTCCCTGATAAGATCGGACCATAAATCTGTCCTGTACGATGTAATTATAAGACCAGATACCCCAGCAAGCTCAAAAATGCATAAGGATTTTTCAAAGGCAAATTACGTCCTACTAAGTGATGCTATAAAAAGTTTCAAAGCCCCCTCAAATGCAGATAACACGGACTTCTATGCAGAGGTGTACACCAATGCCCTGTATAGCCACTTAAGCAGTTGCATAGAATTGTCTGTACCTGGCCAGATTAAAACCAGGTCTTGCCAAAGAATACAATCCACCCTGTTGGACCCCTAGTATAAACAGGCTATACAACAAGAGAAACAAAACTAATGTCCAAGAACAAGAGGGCACTTGCTCAGCAGAGGAAGAAATCCCTCTGTAGCTTAAACAAACAAATTAGAAATCTTGTCAAGTCCTCCAAAGCTAATTATGAAGTAAAAATAGCCTCCCTACCTAAGGATAATCACAAGGCATTCTTTAACTACATCCAAAATCTAAAAGGGAATACCCAGCTATGCACTTAACTGGTTGTGGATGGCACACCATCCATACTCAACTGGGAGTAATAGCCAACCTGCTAGCTGACAGATTTGGAGCAAACTTCATCCCTATGTCCCCTCCAGCCATCCCCAAGGTATACCTGCCACAATTCCTCAGCCTATTATCTCAAGAGAACAGGTATTTCGGCATTCTCCAAGGCCAAAAACACAACATCAGTGGGACCAGACAACATCCCATGTTGCCTTTTAAGCAACTTCAAACATGACCTAGGAGACCCACGTGGATCCCTTTTTAACCATAGCCTGTAAACTGGCTATGCTCCAGTGGAACAGAGAACAGCAACAGTAATCCCTCTGCACAAAAGGGGGCCATCAGCTGACCCTGGGAATTATGCGCACATAGGCTTGACTAGCCTCATCTGCAAGGCCATGGAAAGAATCATTATGGACATTATTAATAAGGACATAGGTAATCTCCAAACTCTGAACCCAACCCAGTTTGGATTTGTTAAAGGTAGATCATGCCTCTTAAGTAGAATTTTTGAGAAAATCACCAAGGCCCTGGACGAGGGAAAGACAGTGTATACTGCCTATCTTGACCTAGCCAAGGTATTTGACACAATCCCCAATCAGGTATTATACAGAAAATGTCTCATTTGGGAATTAATCCCTACATTACCAGACGGGTAGACAACTGGCTCACCGATAGGACACATACTGTCAAAGTGGGTGACATCACTCACCTCTACCAAAAGACCAGTCACCAGTAGTGTACCACAGGGTTCTGTGCTGAACCCCTTACTGTTTGGATTTTATTTCTCAGAAGTCCAGGAAAACTTGGATGGCCTGTGCCTGATCAAGTTTTTTGACAATTGCAAATTGGGAGCAATCACTGAATCCAACAACGATGTTAATATATTGCAAGCAGGGTTAACACAAACAAATGATTGGTGCCAAAGCCATAGATTAAAGCTAAATGCAAAAAATGCATTATTATTCCCTTTGGTAAAGCTGACATCCCTGATAACTACATTATAGACAACACCCCCCTAAGTGTAGTTCCAGTGGTACATGATCTGGGCACTCAGGTTGATAGTAATCTGAACTTTGACCATCACGTCTCCACAGTAGTAAGGAAATCCTTCTATGTGGCACATCATGTAAGTAAAGGCATCACATCTAGATCTAAGGATGTTAGAATTTCATTATACTTGGTCCTCATCAGACCAGTAATTGAGTACAATGCTCACTTTTGTATGTATCTCATCAGACACCAGAAACAATTTGAGACCCCAGAGACATTTTACCAAGAAATTACAGGGTAAACAAAACATGTCTTACACAGAAAGACTGAAAGCCCTGTCATTGTATTCTGTCTCCTACAGGTTGCTAAGGGGTGACCTTTGCCTGGCTTACAAGGTAGTCTCTGGCCCAGCCTTGATAGAAATGCTGCATATGTGTAAATTAAACTGCATGCGGGCCACTCACGCCAGGGATCTTAACCTAGCCTTTGACATGAACAGGTCATGCTGGAGAGATAGATACATCTCCCAGAGACTGCCACTTCTCTGGAACAAGCTTCCAATTCACTTGAAAAAGAGCCCCTCCCTGACCCTCTTCAAACGTAACATAGATCAATGGATGGGTGACTGCAAATTCACTCCATCCATGTGCCTCCTGGACAGAGGAAGTTGGTGTTAACTACCATAGACCCTTACCTCTGCAAATTACACTTACCTAACGACCAACAAGTGGACAACTCAGGATAAATATGGCTAAGTTTGTAAGGCCTCTAGGGCCATTAGCCTAATAACCTTCTATGAACCTATGAACCTATAATACTTTATCTAGCTCATTTAAAGAATTCTCCTTTTCCTACTTTTTAGTTTCATTTTCTGTTAACTTTTTTACTTTCCCTATTTTTTGCTACTTTCTTTTTTCCTTAAACATTTCTTCTACATATTGCGTTATAGTATTCTTACCTTGGAATTCATTAATACTTACACTAAGTGAGCACTGTTCAGAGTGAACAGACAACACAGGCATAACTTACATCTTTTTCATAATTTCAGTTTTCCTACTGATGTTTTTGCAGTTTTAAATACTAATGGAGATTCATAAAGGTTACCACAAAGTTTAGACTACATGTACACTTTGAATAATCTTTCTGAATGACTAGAAAGCACACAAAAATGTGGTATGGATGTTCTTGAATACAGATCGTGTACACTTTGTGTAGGTGTAGGTGTTATTGAACCTGGCCTCTAATCTTTTCCTGAGATCTTTGTATTTCTCCTTTTACATTTTTTTATTTCCCTCATTACACTACCACCATCCATTACTATTCTGCTTCCATTGGAAAAAACAGACTCAAATATAATGTCACAAAATGTCTCTTTGTTAATAAGAATAAATGCTCTTAACTCGTACTTTTACACTCAAAAGAGCTATTAAATTGTCCCACACTTCATACCTGTCCATTTCTTTGTCTTATTTACTTTGAATCCTTACCACATACTTCTACTATGTTTTTCATATTCTTCTGCCTTCTTTTCTGCAACTCCATTTTGTTTTCTTTTACTTTCTAGGCATATGTTTTCTTTGCCATCTCACTGCTGTTCTTCAGGATTGTCTCTGCATCCTCATTTTGTATTTTCTCCATAATGTCTCCCCCCCCACCCAGGAAACATCTCCTTCATTTTCTGTCTCACTCTGCATCGCAACTTCTTTAAGTAAATCATCCTGCAGCTACCCCAACTGGAGGGTTGTAATTATACATCCATCATTTGCTGACTCATCTCCATCAAACAGATTTCTTTGAAACATCCCCTCAGAATCCTGCATATGCTCTCTGAGCATGATATTTGCTTTCTCCACCATTTGTTTCACCACTCCATTATCTCTTTCTCTCTCCATCTTCATCTCTGTTTCTCCAGGATGCTTCTGGAATGAAAATAGCAAGTGTTCCTGGAAAATGGTTCCCTCTCACAACAATGATGAGTAGGGGAAGTTCCCTAATGTCTTGCAAAATTCCCCCATGTAGTATAAATACTAACTCAGATCTTCACTGAAAAGAATCTACTAGCCTAGTTGGACTAACCCAGTCAACAAAGAAAAAGAAAAAAAAAATTAAAAAAGGATAAAATGCAAGTAGGTTGTCAAAAGCTTCTATGTAGTGCATGAAGTACTTTGAATGTGCTCTAACATCAGCATAAAATTAAGATCTTTAGTAGTGTGAGACCTGATCTTAACAATGGTTAAGAATACCCCCAAGTTTTATTAAGATTGGGGTCTCTCACTAGTCAGAAAGAAATGACAGAGACAGCCAGCAAACCAAAGCAACATAACTCAAATACAACTTCATTCCTGCTTGTTGTGCCTGCAATCTATCCATGACTTTGTGTCAAAATATTGCCCTAACATGTGTTGACATATGTTTGGCAGAGCTTGCTAAGTGCTTTACTGGCTTTGACAGCCAGGAAACCACATGACAGCTTTTTTTTACTGTAACTAGTAGTACATGGAGCAGATAAAGCTCCATACATTGTACATAATTATGATTGGTTTTCCAGTTGTAACCTAGTCGTATATGTGCATGACATGGATGTCAGGATGCACCTCTTGAGCTTTGCTGTCAAAGAGAATTTCTTGGCATCTATGTCATAAACACATAACAACATAGTTATAGTCAGAGATCCCCTCATAATTGTCTCTTTCTAAAACATAAATCACAGTGGAAGCAATGTGCCACTCTTCTGCAGAATTAGGTGTACACTACCAGATACTTGACCAAAGCTGAGCCTTATCTCTGTTTCCTTTTTCACCAACACAGTCTCTGATCCCTTATATACTGACACTGGACAAGATGCTATAGTATGTGATTACTAAATAGTACATAAATATTGCTTCCACTAAAATTTAGTTAGCAGATGCAGATAAGTGATCAGCATAAGAACACAGCTGTCTTAGACAGTGGGGTACTATCTAGTATATGTTATATGTGTTAGTATATTAGTCATATGGGACACTAACAACTTTTCAATCTAAGTTAAAGTAACATATCAGAAATTTAAATCACCAGCACAGATAGAACTGAATAGTCATTAAGAACACAAAGCCCTACTGGGACATATTGAGCCTTCTGCTAGTAGTGACAAGTATATGACCATGACAAGAAAATAATTACTTCTACCCCTAACAGAACAATTAATCATGTGTATACAATCTACTGTTAGGCTGTAAGAAAAAGGTCATTTGTTACTGACAAGTACTAATCTCCACTAGGATAATTGTTTGCATAATCCAACTTCTCTAACAGAAACATTTCTGTGAGCAAACAAATCAGTACGAAGTTTGTTAAATCTCTAGGCAAAGAGCTTTGTTGTATCATGATTTTGAAAGCCAGTAATACATCAACTAATGAAAAAAGTGCACTAATAATCTAAACTTGGAAGCCAGAGGTCATATAGAACACCTGTCTGCACTCAATAACTTTTTACCACTAACGAACAAAGATTAATATATCACAGTAAGTGAAACACTGAAAGAGGATGATTTTTTTCACTTATTCAAAACAGCAATGCACTTGATGCACAGAGATCCTCATGTCTTGGTAGGAAAGGTAATATGTTTAACAGAGACAAACAGACATATTATGAAAAGAAAAATGCTAAATATGGTGTTAAATAAATTAACAATTATATACAACCTCTGCATAAAGAACATAGTTTGCATTAATAATTATACTTAAAACTCAGGATAAAGAATATAGTTGTTGGGTTGTGTGCCAAGGATTGGACAGTCATGAACTAAATGAGGCAGTAACAGTAAAACGTAGATGTTCAGGTGTAACAAATAAAAAACAGCAAAGAAAAAAGATGGTGCAGTTTCTAACAAGTCGCTGGTCTCTGGTATCCAATCAGTATGATTACCTGATAAACTCGGAGTTGCATTTTATATGTGAGATATCAGTTCCCATATCTGATTGCTCAGGACACCCGCTTCTATAGCAGAGCTGATGAAAGACATTATACCACCAGTTTTCTGACTATCAAGTCAGGATCAACAATTGTATGGCTTTGAGCATTACAGTGAACAAGTTAAAAGAAGCTTTTGTGGCACTTGCCACTGGTTCTCTCTAACTGTCCTACAAAGAAACAAAATTTTGTCTTCACTTTTCAACATGGTGTTTGATAATTTTTCACATCTGTCTTGATGGTTTACACAAATCTCTCAGTTACCCCAATGGCACACTGGTACAGTCATCCCTCTCCACAAAGGAGGAGTGACTACAGACCCTGGGAACTATCGCCCCATTAGCCTGACAAGTCTGATATGCAAAGCTATGGAATGCATCATCATGGACCTAATAAACAAGGATATAGGGAATCTCCAAACTCTGGATCCCACACAGTTTGGTTTCGTGAAGGGTAGATCATGCCTGCTCAACCTGGTCAACTTCTTTGAGTCAGTCACCAGAGCTGTGGATGATGGCAAAGTGGTTCATACAGCCTACCTTGATCTGGCCAAGGGTTTTGATACCATTCCCCACTCAGAAATCATAGAAAAACTCAGCAAGCTAGGCATCAACCCTTATATCACTAGGTGGGTTGCAAACTGGTTCACAGATAGAACCCACAGTATGAAAGTAACTGACTCCAAGTCAGACTGCTGACCAGTCACAAGTGGAGTCCCACAGGGTTCGGTCCTGGGTCCTCTCCTGTTTGGGATCTACTTCTCTGAAGTCCAGGATAACACGAAGGGACTCTGGCTGACAAAGTTCGTAGACAATTGCAAGGTGGGAGCTGTTATTAACTCCTCAAGTCATGTTGACATCCTGGAGAAAGGCCTCACTGAGACCAACGACTGGTGTCAGAACTGTGACCTTAAGCTCAATGCCAAAAAAGTGTCATGATCCCCTTTGGGAAAAACTCAGTTCACATGAATTACCACATTGATGGTAGTCCACTGAACACAGAAGGTGTTATAAGAGTTCTGGGAACACAGGTTGACAACAACCTCTTTTTTGATCACCACATTGCCACTGTGGTCAGAAAGTCCTTCTATGTGGCACATCTTATTACTAAGGGTTTTGCATAAAGGAAGAAAGAGGTCATTGTCTCCCTCTACTCTTCCATCATTAGGCCAATCATCAAGTGCAGTGCCCCATTTAGCATGTACCATACTAAACACCTGCAAGAACTGGAGAGGCCACAAAAGTACCTTACAAAGATGATCCTAGGCCTTAAACAGTTGCTCTATATAGACAGACTAAAAAAACTCCAACTATTCTCTGTCTCATATCGCCTACTAAGAGGCGATCTCTGCTTGACTTATAAAGCCATGTCTGACCCAGCTCTGTTAGAAATGCTACATCTAAAGAAATCCCAATCCCTCCGCACAACACACTCCAGAGACCTCAACCTCATTACCACAATCAACAAAACATGCTGGAGGGACAGGTTCATAACCCAGAGACTGCCCATGCTATGGAATAGACTTCCCATACATGTCAAACAGAGCACCTCACTGGCCCTATTCAAGAAAAATGTTGATTTGTGGATGGGAAATAGAAAATTCACCCCAGGGATCATTCCAGTGGCTCTACTCGACAGAGGCACTGGGAACTAATGTTGGGTGGCATGATGCCAGGGTAATCCTATGGGCTAGGCTTGTAAAGGCTTCAGGGCCATTAGCCTAGTGTACACTGTGATGCCCGTGCCCTGGCCCAGCAATCAAGGAGCCTCAATCCTCACCACTAACACCAGAGAGGGTGTCTCGTATATGAGGAAAGGATAACAAATACACACAGTAAAGTGCAATTTCCCTTATGAGCACACAGAGATCACAGTCAGTCCAGGGCTGGTCACTCCCTTGCTCTCCAGGTCCCCAAAAAGACTCCCCACTGGCACAGCTATAGGGTCCAGATCTCAGCCTAGCTTGGCAAGCTAAAATCTCCAGCACCCTCTCTGTCCAACCATTGCTTTGTGTCCCTGCCCAAGTAGCTGACACACACACACACACACACACACACACACACACACACACACACACACACACACACACACACACACACACACACACACACTTTCAGATAAGAGTTTACACAACCACACAGACACTTCTGGGGAAGGCTGGAACAGGTTCTCCAGCTGTGCCCCTTCTACCCAGACTATAGGGTAGTAATTACTGCCACCACCCAGCTAATATTTATCAGCTACTCAAAGGCCCTTAAAAGAGTGTCCAATTATTACTGTGCAGTAGATATGACTAAACAGTCTCAAGGCTTATTAGAGTGACTTGGTACAGGATCCTTATATATATGCAATGTACTCTTAGAGCTTAACTTATCTCTACACAAACCAGTCACAGTTAAAAGGTTTTAAAATATTTAATAATAAATAATTAAAACCACAAGACAATACTTTCTACTATACAGTACTAGTCAAAAGTTCAGAGATCACACAGGAATACTTAAAATAATTCAGTAGTACAGTTCTGGCATAACAGAAAAACACTTAGTCTAATTTTTCTAATTTCTAGCTATTTCTACAACAAAACACACTACTAAAATAACTTACTTACATAGAGCATAAGGCAGTGCTGAGTTGGATGTTCGAGACAAAAATGCTTAATAATCTCTGGTTCTCTCTGTTTAAATTGAAACTGCAGTTCTGATAAAACATTACATCATTTCACACTTTCCTGGTGTTCCCAGGCTGACAGAAACTGCATTTACATTCTTTTACACTTAGATCAATAAAGGCTATTCCACATGTAAAGTCTAGTAATTATTCCTTAAGTTAAAACAATAGGCAGGGTGCTTACTCCAGACTCATTGACTCCAAAGTCTAACTTCAAAGGAACAGACAAATTAATTTTAATTTCAAAATACCAACAAGAAATGCTTGACTTAGCTTTCTTTACAGCAGAGGGCAATGTTGCCATATTGTTTTAAGTTCAACATTTCACAGCACATTCTTTCCTTTAAAAAGACAAGCTTGTATTTCAACATTCATATTTACAAATGATAGAATTATCTGCACAATTCTATCTGGCTAGGCTGGTAGCCTTCACCCATCTCTACCAGTCTTCACACACACCTATGAACCTATGAACCCTTTCATTGCTGGGTATCCGGGTGGAATGAATTATTCCATTTGCTGAACAAAACAACTGAGAAACAAATCCTGACCCATTACATCCTCTTCACCCGTCCCCCCAACAGTCCCCTCTTAGAACAACTAACCCATTAAAGTAGCTTTTCGTAATGCAAATAGTGCAATTCACTGGATGCCTGCCTCTCAGCCAAAAAATCGAGACATCACAGGTATCATCACTTCTGTGTGGATACCACTGCTTTCATTGCTCACACAGGCAGGAGAAATAGAGGTAGGACTCTTGTTTTCCTTAAAAGCAACCTAAAGGCATCCCTTTTCAGACAAAAATCATAAAACATCATATACTCTGAATGGCTATGAAACTTAATCTCAGCAGCTTCTTGTTAGTGCTACTAACTAGTGCTTACATTCCCCTCTCAGTCTCAGCAACCATTATAAGTTCAAAAAAACCTGTGGACCAAATCCTGAAAACAAAATCATACTAAGAGATTTCAATATCAATATTCTAATCCCTATAGTATGTACTGTTCTAAACTATTTAACCAGGCTTGGCCTCAGCTAGTACAAGAACCTACCATACCATTTCCATATTAGGAAAACACTCCTTCCTTGACCTCATAATCACCAACACCTTCGGTAACAACTCCTTTATCTCCTTTTTCTCCTCCTTCCCTTAATAACCATTGCATTGTCACATTCCACCTTTACGCAACTGTCAAGAAACCCTCCTCCAAAGTTAAAAACATTGATCCAAAAGCAAATGTAGAATTGCAGCCCAGAACTCTAACTTAGCTTAATACCAACTGGCCTCTCTCTACCATAAGCATCCTTAGCATAGCAGTATGCACCTTGACCAGTCTCCTTCTACATCTAGAAATAAACACTTTCTCAAAGTCACCTTTCTCCAAAAAACCAGGAAAAATGGATGACCAAAAAATTAAAAGCAGTATTCAAATTCAGTGACAACCTTTGGCCTAACTGGAAGTATTTCCCTTTCCTAGAAAGTAAGTTGCACTTCAGAATCCTTAGAAATCTAGCCAAAAAAGTTACCAGGTGACGCAGGGCATCTTCCTACAATATTCTCAGAAAGCTATTGATCTCTTAGAGAGCATTTAACCTAATTACCTCAGACTCTTCCATGGGAGGTCATGCACTCCAAACTTCTTTTATCTCACTTTTGTGAAAAATCATGCATCATCCCTGTAAGGAAACTGCTGTCAAACCTATACCAAAAGCACTCAAGCCAGACACGACTAATGACTTAAAGCTATCTTTATCCTCCTCACACATAAGAAAATCTTTGAAAAACTCATCTACTCAGCTCTGCGCTATCTACATAATAACAGAACACCATTGCATAATCATATGGCCTCTGCTCAGGGAGAAGCAACATAACCACCTTATATCTTACAGATGACAACATTATAAAAACAGACAAAGGATACCTCACAGGGTCACACTTCATTGATATGATCAAAGCATTTAAACTTATTCTTTCAAAACTCACTTAACCAGTCTGGCATAACCAACCCAGCCCTCCCCTGACTCAAAATATTCTTACCACTCCAGGCACTTTACAGTTCACATAATTATCACATACTCACCACCCAAATGAAAGACATCCTTGAATGTTCTGTCCTTTTATCATGGCTTATAAATAGCCTGCTTACTGTCTTATTAAATATCACTTTAATCGTTTATGCAAATTGCACATTGATCTGCTGATCCCATCCCTCAATACAAAATAAGTAAAAAGTAGCTAAAGAAGGCTTACAACAATTATAACTGCTTAACTGACAAATTGTTAAAGCTGATTACAAAACAAAAAAAAAAACATTTTATATATCTAAGTACATGGGATATATTCCTAAAACAGTACATTCCCAACCTTTGGACTAAGTTACCACTAAAGATCCAAAATACTGCTACAATGACTATGTTTAAACCTAGTTTTAATGATTGAAAAGACAGACAAAAATCTATTCTAGAGTTATCATATACAACCCTACTTGATTTGCAAGATTATTATGTGTTTGACATGGGAGGCAAGAACTTTTAAGTGTGTCTACTTAAAGGTGTATATATGGTTAAACACCTTATGGTCCCCGTGATCTCTTATCTAGTGTTATTCCTATGTGCTTATATGGTCCTATGTTCCTATGATTAGATCGACATTTAAAATTCCAACACCATATATAAATTATCAAATCCAGTCACTCCAATTCTGGGCCAAGAAGATCTCTTACTTTCTCACCTCAGAAGAGAGAAGAGAGAAGAAAAGATAGCAATTGATAAAGGAATACTCCTAGCCTAACTTGAATCCAACCTCCCTGCATGAAAAAAGTAACCCAAATACCTTCAGACCACAGCCTGCAACATCTGTTGATATACTAAGCCCAAGAACAGAACATCATTATTGCATACTGAACAGAGCTAAATGGCTTCTCATTACTCACCAACTTAAAAGACTTCTTAGTTCCTGTTTGTCTTTTAATCACTTAATCTTAAACTGTGACTTTTCTTTTTAGGCTACCTTAATCAATGCACCTGTTTCTATAGTCTTAAATTAATTTCCTTCTCAACCCCTGCCCTACATACTCCAAGAACAAAGTTACATTGCACTGACTACATCTTTTC
This sequence comes from Protopterus annectens, assembly GCF_019279795.1. Lineage (NCBI taxonomy): Eukaryota > Metazoa > Chordata > Ceratodontiformes > Protopteridae > Protopterus > Protopterus annectens. The sequence goes on from NC_056726.1 coordinate 393,557,240, forward strand.
TATTACAGCACCTCATATCTCAGAATCTGTCTTACCTGGCCTAAAACAAATCCCAACTCATTCCTGAAATTTAGAACTGATCCCAAAAAAGCTCCTATTAAAAATTCTTCCTATACTGGCTTCACAAAAAGCAGTATTACTTAACTCTCTACCCCTCCAGCCTCTGTCCCTCATATAATATTCAGAATATCTAACTCTCACAGGGCAACATACTATCCCTCTGCAGTACTATTTCTCCATCCATTGGTGTACTCCCTCCCAATTAACCATATTACTATCCCTGTTCTCTGTCAGATCTTTTTTCTAATCCTTCCACACTTGTCAGTCCTCCTGCCTTGTTTCATCCTTTACATTGACAACGTCTTCAAAATTCTACTTGTATTATGCTTGATGTGATCATTGTACAATGTTTGTATATAATACCAGCAATGGTCTGTAAGGCATTATCTTACTGTTATATTAAATGTAATGGATATCTACATGAATGATGTATTACTGGGCAACTTATTTATTTTCTGTGCCCCTGAAAATGGTCTTCCTGGCTCAGTAATCTACCCAGGCTAAGAAGTTTAAATAAATAAATGCATGTCTAAGACACATATGTATGTATGTATGCATGTGTGTGTATAAGTGTGGAATACATGGGGATGTATAATGTACATTATATACGCTAGGGAATGAAACAATTTCCAAGATAAATCATGCAATCTGTTACCTGTAAATGTGACACCAGCTATTTAGAATATTAGACAATGATGGTGTTAAAATTCCTTGAGTCCCTTCTAAAGATGGAGTTTCTTATAGGTTAATTTTCTCTTTTTTTATCTTTCTTATTCTTAGTCTAATTTTCAACATGACTGGGTCATTTGTTTGTATTAAGGAGATGGAGTTTTTTTAAGTTTTTCACTTATCATATCAGTGGTTTGGCATGTTGCACACTTGCATTTGGTGCTGGAAAACCAGAAGCGCATGGATTCTAGTCCCAGCTGAATTAATTCATTTTTTTCATTATGCACACTGCAATGCAGCATTAGGGGGGTGCTGTATTCCTAGGTGTGCCATCTCTCAGATGAGATGTTAAAATAATGTACCATCTGTTTGAGTTGGTAGTAGATGAGGTAGATGTAAAATATCTCATGGCACTTATTGAAAAAAAACATGAGGTTTAATTTTATTTCAACAAAAAATGGGGTTTAATTAGTTTTATTTCAGCAACCAAATAAAACAGAGACATTATATAATAATTATATTGCAGGTTACAACCTTTCCTTGTAAAAGAGGTAATGTCAGAAAATACTTCTTCAATATTTTATAACTAATTCTACAGTACTATTGCACATATTGCTACCAATGTTTTCTAGAATATAAGCATCTAGAGCAATATGGTATAATCAGAATAAATGTTGCCTTCGTTAATCCCATAATACAACAAATCTGTAGATAAATTATTAGTGCCTCAGGCAAATTTTGCACTTTTGTAAAAGCTTGTCAAATAAATTTTACCTGCTGACAGTATAAAAGGACATGGTAAACACTTTCTAGAGTTCAACATTAAGATAATCTTTCCTTATAGGACTTATACTGAATTTCAAATTCATAGCTAGTTTTTATGTGCTAAACTAGAAAATAAATAAAATAAATAAATAAAATAAAAGAAAAACTTTCATGAAAAGATATTTTTGAGAAAGCTACTTTCGTTTTCAAATACCTGTTAACTTTGATTTGTCCAAAATGTCCTATCCTTGCTCAAAAATATGTATGTATAAGTGTATGTGTGTGTGTGCATGTGTGTATAGACACACACACACACACACACACATATATATATATATATATATATATATATATATATATATATATATATATATAGGTTTACTATCAATATCTTGAAATTCACAAAAAAGGTTACTAAATACTGAAGTCTTTAATCAAAACTACACCTACCCGAACGGTCCTATTATCGCAAAACAGCCATTAATACCGAAATTGTCGACAATGATATTTTACAGCATTAACAACAATGCCACCCTTACCTCAACGCCCTAATCCCTACACCTAACTTCCCATGTATGCAGGGGGGCAAGCCCCCCTGCACCCCCCACACACACCCTAACATATTATTCCAACTCTGAGATCGCACTGCACTGAGGAAAGGGATGTATTTCCCTAACCGCACTGTACCGCAATCTCTTTACATGAGTGAACATTATATTTGCGAATGCACAGTCCATTTGCATTATACCATTTGCTCATGTAAACTGCCGAAATATGAAGTATTCGAACATGTGTCGTTTGAATACTTCATAGCAGTGCAATTGCATGGCAACATTTCAACAGGAAACTTATATATATATATATATATATATATATATATATATATATATATATATACATACATACATACATAATAACATATTGACAGAGCAATTGTGTCTACTTCAAGGTCCCTTATGAAACCAAGGAAATTGTTACTTCCATTTTTTCTTTGTTTTTTTTTTTTTACTTTTTGAATAGAAATTATACATTTATGTATTTTTAAAACTTTTTAAATCACCCTTTCTCTGTCTTTCTGTTAACTCTTTTTAATACTCTGTTAAATACTGCTAAAAATATTGTTATTGACTTTCACAAATGTATTTAAGAAAATGTCATAATAATGGAGAACTGTATTTAATATTTTTAATCTCCATTATTTTCTCATCCTGATTTACTAGTCCTCTTTTTATAGGGTTTAATTTTTTTGCCCCATTTTCCAGAAGAAAAAAAAATACTTGCATCAGAGCAATGTCTAGCTTTTCAGGAAGTAAACACACTCCTGCTAAACAGACAGCTAATGGAAAAACATAACATTTATTGAATGTACTTTTTTCATCATATATAGGAAACATCTTATATTTTTTTTTTATTTTGGCTTGCATATTAACCATAGCATCTGGGTCTCCCTAAAACAAAGGAATCATATCCAGCTCCTTCAATTTTACCTGGACTTATCCTCATTGCTAACTTCATTAATACTTTTGCACCACTATCATGATTTGTTTGCAACTTAATACACTATCTACATACAAAATCATATTATCTACGTAAATTAAAATTAAGAAAAATTCAGCTATGATGCCCGTTTCTCACTCAGTCTGTTTTACATTATATACACCAGAATATATGCACAGTCCAAATAATAAAGCATTTATAGGACATCCTTGCAAATTCACTATTTCATTAATATGGGTATTCAAACATTGTCACTTGCTAGTGGTTAAGCATATGAATGATCATAAGCTTCTGTTATCTATGATACTATTTTCTTGCTAAATACTAAGTTCTTTTGTATCTGCAATAATGAGCCATGAAATATGGGATGATATGTCTTTATGATATCCAGTTTCCATAATAATCTCTCTTTACCACCTAACTGGAAGTTGCTTCATACATTCTTTTATTAGCTGCAATATTCATAATACTCCTAAATCTTTAGTAATACAGTGTATTTCACAAAGTAACAATCTACCTATCTGAACCTGAATTTGATTTCCAACTGTCCAAACATGTTTATTCCTGGGCTTTCCACATGAACTTTAGTATAGAATGGGAAGTGAGTACACCAGAAGAATCGATTCATTAAATACAATTAACAATTTTGAAAAGGTTCATGGATAATTATTAGTCTAAAAACCCTCAGGGGGCTTTTTTAAGCCTAGACAAGCTTCCCAAAGGTGAAAACCAATGTGTATGTGTTTGTGCGTGTGAGTGTGCGTGTGTGTGTGTGTGTATACCTTTAAGAAGCTATCCATGGGCTTGCACAAGTGTATAAATACTGAGCACATGCAAGCTAGACTGCCATTTTGTAGTAAGCTGTTGAGATGTAAGCATGTATGTATGCAAGGTCTGTCTGTTAACTAGTTTGTTTGTATTTTATGATACTGCTATCCATCCTGATGTGTTTCTATGTATTAAAGCATCTAAATGAAATACCCCGCCTGCTTGTCATCTATGTTAGAGAGGGACGAGTGACAACAACCAGACTCTATACCTTGTATCTGCAAGATAAACACTTTAACCATTATCCAGATAAAAGGAGATTCTAGTGCGACAATGAACTTGTAACACCAAAAAACGCACTGCAGGAGGTAAAACAAATCACCAGACTTCCAACCATTAAAAACCAAAATTTATTGAATACACTAGTAGCAAAGGCAAAACACCATGGATTTTTTAAAAGATCAAAAGATGTTATCCAGTATAAAAAGGAAAAAAAGAAAGAAAAAAGTTTTGAATACCTTGAGAGCAACACGGCTTTTGCCTTGGTGTTACTAACTGTGAGGTATGTTTATATATTAGTGAGTTTCACAATAATCAAATGCCATTGGATGATTTAAATGTTTAGGGTAGTATATATACTGATGTTAGTAATTTTACCGTTTGTCTGATGAAGTTTGTATGAATAGATGAAAAACGCGGTGATTCGTTAAGCGTTTTGCCTTTGCTACTAGTGTATTCAATAAATTTTGGTTTTTAATGGTTGGAAATCCGGTGATTTGTTTTACCTCCTGCAGTCCATTTTTTTGGTGTTACTTTAACCATTATACCAACTCCAACTCCCATATTGCAATTCTTCCAACGTTTTTATAATACATAAGAATAACATATTTTCCTATTTGTAACTAACACTGGCACTTTTAATACAAATTTTAACTCTAATAAAGTAAATGTTTATCAAGTTCTTTCTACTTTCTGTCCCATCTATCAATACATATTCCCATATCCTTATTCTCTCTTATACTATTTGCAATAACAGATTTTTTTTCACTTGAAGTATATCACACATGTCCCATATATTGCCTGCAGCCATTTCCAGAATATCCATGTGACTACCGTTTTTTATGTCCTTTAACCTCAACCACTGAAACTTCATGTGTCTAATCCTGTTTCCAATATTTCAGCTGATTTAATCATAGACTTGTCTTCTGCTGACAATACATCCTTACCTCCTAGGTTATACAAATAGTTTTTCCATTCTAAGATGGTGTGAGTATGTTCGCGCATCATCCTGCCATAGTCATTTAACTCTTGTTTTCATGAGTCCTCAACTTCCATTCTGCAATTGTCTTTCTCTTGAGCCAATATCTCCATTACATCCAGTTTGTATAATCAAACCATAATGCTAATTGTTCTCTGCAGACCCTGGTTAAATAATCTGATAGTTCATATTTCTCTTATAATGCTTCCCTGATCCCTGATATTAAATAATCTAGGGCCATCCTGCTCACATATTTTGTTATTCTCTACATTTACTACTAAAACCATATGATCAGAAAAGATGGTTCCCACAATTTTCCCTTTTTGCTCAAATACTCATTATTAGTAAATAATCTATCGTAGTAGTTAAATTTTCCAGTAAGTAAGAAGTCCCTTCAGACTCCTTGGAACATAATTTGTTTTTATTTATTATGACCTTACAAAGTCTAATACCCACATCTTCTGATAGTTTATGTTTCCTTTTTGTTTACCTCTGATAAACTGGAATTAACCCCCCCTCCATACTGCACTATAGTCTATACATAACCACATTTCAGTTTTATCACATAACTGTTTCCTTCTGGCTTAAGATCGTATAGGCATACACATTAATTATTCTCAATTTATTACCTCTACTTTCTATATCCTCTATCAAAATTCTTCCTGATTCACCTAGGTCCACATGTAAAATACAAGCATTTTGTATAAACAAATTAAGCCACAATTCCTGAAAGAAGTTGTTAAATATCCTCTAGCATCAGATACTTTGTAGATACTTAAACTAGGCTTCTTTTCTGGTTTTCCTCTGTTTTTGTTTCTTTTTTGGAAGTTCAGCCACAAAAATACTGTCTTCCTTTAATTTTACTGGGCTACAATAGCTGGGTAAGTTGTGTATTTAATGTTAATTTCCATAAAATTTTATAACTGGAGAGTGGTAGTGTACATAATGCACTATTATATGGAGGGGGACTTCTCAGGTCGAGTCCATGAGTTAAAATGGCAGCTGGGGCAAATAGCCCATGTCATGGACACCATGTGATGTGCATCAACAGAGAGCAACATACCTCAATGCCCATCAATAGTCTTATTTTCCACATGGTCAGTATCACATTTGTAGGATTGTAGCCAGGCTCCAGAGTTTTGCATGCCCTATGTGACCTCAAATTCCTTGAACAGGCATAACAGGCAGTGGGTTAACATGCACGCTTTGCTCATTACTGCAGTGTGAGGTATATGTAGTGTGGTTTGACTCCTTGGTCATGTACAGCATATGTGACCTCCCAGCCCATGCAAAAACAGGAAAGGGTCCTGTAACAGGAAATAACAGTAATGCCACATTGTGTTATTTGTATGGTTCAGAGACTTTCAAAGAAAATCACCTCATTAGTATATTAGCCATGCTATGAAGCTTATTTTGGCTCAGTAAGTACATAGTAAGTAATGTAGAGAAATTGACAAGTGTGGATATCATATAGGAAGCCAGCACATAGTAAGTAATGTAGAGAAATTGACTAGTGTGGATATCATATAGGAAGCCTAACAGAGATAGGATAACTTATAATGGACCTCAGGACTGCAGGCACCACTCAAAGTGGCATTGCAGCAACAGACACTATCACACAATGATGGACTGTATGTAGTAACAATGTATAGCCCATGACAGGAGAACAACAAGGTGGGTATCTCAAGCTGATAGGAGACAGTAAAGACCAGTTGCAGTCATGTATGTGGGTTACAGCACTGTGTGTGTGTGTGTGTGTGTGTGTGTGTGTGCATGTGTGTGTGTGTGTGTGTGTGTGTGTGGGGGGGGGGGTGGAGGCCTACCTTAAAAGGTAAAGGAAAAAGCAGAATGGGTTTCAGTCCTGCCATGTAGGTGTCTATGCAATGAGTCATATGCACACAGCCAACATGATGTGATCAGAGGATAGAGGGTCTTCAGCACATCAGGCAAATGTTTGCTATCAGCACTTGTGCAAGGGACAGCAACCATGTCACATATGCCAACAGATGACACAGTATTACTTTTTCAATAGTACAGTGAACAGGGCTATTGCCATGACAAGGGTGAAACATCAGTTTAGAGACAATTCCTGGCTGGTATGAACTGTCATGCATATTCACACTCTGATCCATAAGTGTAATCTAACTGTGTGACTCTGAGCAAGTCACTTAACTAGACACCACTCTCAGATGAGTCTGAAAAAGGTCCACGGAGTTCAGTGCTCTACCCTGGAGAACAAATACAAAATAAAATAAAATAAAACCACAGGTGTACATGTCCTTGTATGGAACTGTAGGAATGGCAACAGCTGGAGAAGTTGCCACACAAGAGATAGAGGTGCTATCACAGTCCTTACACACACACACACACACACACACACACACACACACACACACACACACACACACACACACACACACACACACACACAATGTAAACTGGTAGGATCTTCCAGGAAGAGGTGTGGCAGGGACCGATGAAAGGTGTCATGTAGTAGGTTGTTATAATAATATGGCACAACAGATGCATCTTGAAATCACAGATATGTTGACAAATGCCAGGACCAAAGCACAAGAACTTGACAGAGACAGGCAGTGGACTGCTAATACAGAGGTGTCTCACAGAGGTGGAAGCATTCCTAGTATTTCTTTACAGAGAAACTGGGAGACCCTCATACATGGTGGTAAAATCTTGGATAAAGGAAACAGGCTGATGACTATGACCCAAGTGTCTGTAGGGCATGTACCAGGTGAGTAGTGACATGTGCCCTTTGCATATCAGAGTAACTTGCATCTGTGTATAGTTTAATCAGGCAACTGTAAACTTTTAAAGCAGACCTTAAACAGCACCTAAGACTATCCTGAATCTGCCAGTGCTCATCCCCAGAATAAAATGTGCACATGTTCTCAAACAAATGAGTTTAGGCAACATGAAAAGCTACAATGTAATGCATATGTTTGTTTTCTTGCACATGTATAAAAATATGAATTTTACATGTAAAGGCTTGCATGTTATGTTTTGTTTATGTATGTAACCTGTATACTCTTATTATATATCACTATTGCTATTTTTATGTAAAGTATGTATACAATATTTTAATTTGGCATGTGGAACTTTTATCCACAGGCCACCACTGAAAATGGGGTTTTCACATCCAGGTAACAAATGCAAAATAAATAAAAATAAACACATATGCAATTATGTCATCCAGGGACATCAGGGCTGCAGCAACAACAACCTGTACCAGAAGGTATGTGTACACCCATACGCTATGTGTAAGACTGGCATGTAGCAGTCTGTGTGCTCCATGGTGGTGGGAGTCACAGGTCTATACCAGCATTGTTGCACGGATGTTATCTTTATACATTCAATGGCTCCACTAGGAGATGATCTAGCACTGCAGTTCAGCATGTGTCTGATGTCAGTGGGTCACTGAAGGCTGGCAATGATGACATCATGCACATAATGGCAAACTGACTACATCAGCAGTGGTAACAGTGAAGGGCTTACTTACATCTCCTACAGCTGAGGTGACTATAGAAGGCCAGGATGAGCCTATGGCAGCATGATAAATGTTCAATAAAACGCCATCCTGTCCATGTCTACCCCACCCTTGCTCCACAGATGTCACCACCACAGATTTTATAAGAAGGTGACACTACCTCTAAGATGTGCATATCATAGAAGAAAGACACATTGGTGACCACTGCCATCTTGACTCGCAAACATTTCCTGATCTTGATTTTACCTTTGTCATCTGTCAGAGGATGTGCAGGTCAGCAATTCAGGCACTGATTTATTTATTTTAAGAAAACAAACTTCCTAAGCAAATTTAAATTTTTTCTGCCAATATTTGTGAGAATTGAAAAAAAGTGGGTGGGCCTTCCCTTCCTTTGATTCTAAGGGAATGTTATGAACATTTCATAAAGCACAAGTAGGTTTCTGGAACCTGAACAATACTGGAACCACACTGTAGGGAGAAAAGCAACCTAATGCGCCAGTTAAACTACAGGACAAGATAGACTTTCCCTTTAAAGCAATATGCATTTTGTTTCTGAATACCACTCAAAGACTGTACATTTTGTTGTACTGTCATGTCACAAGTTTTGTAACTTAATGTTGCCTTACAAACTTTAAACTACATTTTCTAATAATACATTATACACTGCACCTGTATTTAATTTAAACTCTGCATTTGTTACATTAATTCTTAAGTCATCTTTCCAACAGTTTGCAGTGCACTCTTCTCTCACACTGATGTGTTTTCAGATATCACAGCACCAATTGTTTTCATTTCAACAGTACCTACAAACAGTTCCTTCTAGCAGATGAGTTTAAGAGGGTGAAAAGGAATTTTTCACTGATTGCTAAGTCTCTGCAGTTCAAAAATTATTCAGGCTTGAAAGCAATTGTATTCCCTCATGTTTGCAGATATATTTCTTACGTTCTGCCAGATGTTTCTGCCCATTGTCTCAATGTCATGTCCAGAAGCTTATTAACATAGAGACTGTATATGCAGCTTATACTATATGACACCTATATTGCAAACTGAATATTTTGGGAATCTCTGTGTGCAGCATAACATGCTAATTGTTGTAGCTAGCTCATTATCATTTAAAGGTATATACCCCATATCTAGCAATGGTGTCCAGAAGTGCATTGCTATAAATGTTGAAGAACTTCTGGCTTTTAAGAGCATTCCCTTTACTATGGGACAAAAAAGGAAACTGTAATGATTGGATAAGGGAAGGGACATTTGTATAAAACAAGGCAAGAAATGGTAATGACTGCTTAAGGGAAGGGTCATCTGTATAAAGTAGTGTAGTACCCAGGCTGACTTATTAGGCCCATGTTTTTCTTATGTCAGGAATGTCATCTGATTTTAAGTGGCTGTGCTAAGTTACTTCTTTCACTGCTTTGTATCAACACTTCTCCAGACCGTTCTGCTTGGCTGCATCCAGGGGCGGTTCATGGCATCGGACTGCAGGACTGCAGTCCTCCCAGCAAAAAGATTCAAGTGTGGAGTTTGTTCATTACAAAAAAAAAATAAAACATTTAAATTTTGTTTGTATGTGCTAATGAAAGCGAGTCCGACCGACTCACAAAGTCCCGGAACTCGAACTGCGCATGCTGTCCGAGTTCTGATTTTTATTTATTTTAATTAGCGAATGTGAATGTTTCTGTAAATCTAGACTGCTTTACAAGCAGTCCAGATATGAGAGAAGGCATCAGTGTGATGCCCAGAAGTCTATGCGGTTTTTAACTGCACAGTAAAGAAGAAGGGGGTTTGGACTGCCATGTCCGCAGTCACGTACGTGACGTGGATGGCTGGATTGCTACTGATTGGTTCTCACTCTCTTCTCAAAAAAGAGAGCAAGAAACAATCAGTAGTAGCTTGCAGCCTGCAGCACACTAAGCACAGTACTTACTTGTGCTATGAACTACAGACTATCGTTGTTTGTTAAAGTTGAAGTGCCTTTGCCTTATCTTTGTTTTTTTGGCTTGCTTCTGCCTTTTGCCTTGCTTATGATGAGCAGCTGCACATTGAATCAGACAGAGAGGAAGAAAGAGTTCCTTGAAATAAAAGTTATTAAACTAAGGTAGGTGCTGGACTCGGCTCTGTACAGATGAGATGTCAATGTATTCAGTACTCTCGAACACAGCAGTGAAAATCTGCACTAGATAGATTCCTAGATAGATGGTGTCAGTCTGTAATATTGTATTGCTGTGTGTGTTGCTGATGTAGCACTGCTGAAATGTCCTTCAGCACCCTCACTTTCAATCTCCCTTCTTCCACGAAGCCTGTCTAAGATGCATTCTCGTGTGTGTATGTGTGTGTGTGTGTGTGTCTGTGCGCGCACCTGTATGCATGTCTCCATGAGCTTGCATGTTCATGTATGTGTTTTAGGTGTAGCAAAGAACTGAAGACTTTTTTGGTCTTCAGCTTTGGAGGACACTCTTTTTTGGTCAAAGAAGGAGGCATAAGATAGGGGTTCTGCCAGAGACACCAAATGACCTAGCTGCAGCCTCTGTGCTAACACAAAATGATGCTAAATATAAGTAACATGACGTGCTGTTTTTCCATGAAGATGATGGGCAAGAAGACATGAGGCAAAGCATCTTAGAAATAAGATATGCTTCAGTAAAAAAGGGGTGCAGAATAATTAATCAGGTAAGGCATGCAGGGAGTTAAGTCATCATATGTACAATCCGTAGGTATTGTTGCTAATGCTATAGTTACATGTACATGTTCCACAAATTATTTATGTATGTCTTTATGGACAAGGTATGCAAAAATTCCACAAAGCATACTGTTATCACTTTATAGACAATGCATCTAAAACACAATTTCTACTTAAGAAGTAAAACATTGTTTCTTAACCAGAACCTCAGTAATTTAGGCATTAGATTTTGAGGGGTCTATGCCATTGTGTCATCACTGGACCAGCCTATGCCATTTCTATACCCAGAGCTCTAAGCTCTGGAAATGGACTGCTGTTGACCTTTTTACAGCTAGTGTCAGTGGCAGAATTAGTTTCATTTAAAACTACAAACACCTAACAGGTAACCCTATCATCTGCTCAGCAACTGAAAGTATCCATATGATGTAGTAGCTGATAAAACAAATAACAAAAGGAAATAATTGAATGATTTCAGTAGGACAAAGTGACATACAGAGAACCTACAGAATCAAGTAAAGACTGAAACAGGGAGAAATATTTAAATCACATCTTCTGTATATGCCAAGCTCTTGAAATTGCATTAAAGTGAAATAACAGAATTTTTTAATGAGATGATCATTTGGTAGAAGTTAACTTTTAAAGTATTACTGGCTAAAAAATGGAATGAAGAAAGAATAACAAATTCAGGGTCACCTGATATTATTCTACTGCCCTGACCCACATTGGAATAATGTCAGGTGACCCTGAATTTATTTGTTATTTCTCTACACTGATAACTCATTCGAAATGCATTAATTACTGGAACACTTAAGGCTCATATTCAGGAAATCATATATTCTATTAATAATAAACTTGATATACTGGCTGCTATAACTGCAATCTAGTTGGTCTCAGATTTATGGTTCTTAGGAAAAAGGAGCTTAAAATTAAAGAAAGTAGAAGTAATTTCCTGACTCAGACGTAAAGCAAACACAGTAGAGACATATGTATAATGATGACTGCTGCAACAATTGAAGGTTGACGTAACATTTAGCAATATATATTACAGTTACTAAAACTGGTAAACCTAAAGAAGATAGATATATAGACAGATAGATAGATATTTGTGTATGCATATATACAAATCACAAACTGGAGGAAATAAATGCACCATTTTAAATCTATTTTGGCAAAAATAAATCTCTGATTGTGTTCATGATCATTCATAAGTGAACCCAACTATAATCAATGAGGTTACAATTCTATTAATGCTGGCTGATAGCCTGGGAGAATGCGTTGATTTAAAGTTAATATTATAGCTATTTAGATCATTATAAAAATGCGTCCCTAGAAAGATGCCAGAACACTTATTTTTTGAGTAAATCTAGTAAATCTGTTTTATTATTGTTTTATTTAAATTGTTTTTATTTTATTTTATTTTATTTATTTATTTGTTTATTTTTTGCTTGTATACAGACTCTGTTTTCTTCTTTTTCACTTGTTTTGTTGCAGTAACATATTGCAAAATAATTTTTTGTGAGTCTTAAAAGGAAATTGTGGTCAGCAGAGAAGAAACTTTGTTTTTCTGTTTATGAAGCCTGCAGGGAAGTTAATTATGAAATACAATAGATCTGTTTGTGTGTTTATGTGCTCATGCTGTATGTGGCCTTTTTTGTGTAGAAGTAAGCAAAATAAGTTATAAAAATTAGTTGGCTTACAGATAGTTTAGATTTTAATGTATATATATTAAAGAAGGGTATATATTTTAATGTATATATATATATATTAAAGTAGGGTAACACTAGTTTGGAGTTTGCTTATTTACCCATTTATTTACTTACTTATTAGGCTTGTTTTCAGGGGTAATGCACTGATCACCATGGATGCATTGCACCCTGAGTGAGTCTAAACACAAAAACAATATATAACTGAGCAAATGTAGGGAACAGCATTGCAAAGAAAAAGTAAGCAAATACTTGGTTGCATGACTGTGTAGCAAAGTTATCTATAAAGTGTATTAGTTATCAATTGCATTCACTTTCCAACTAGAGTTAAATAGTAAGATTAGATTCTAGCAGGAGAGGTGGGTGGACTGAGTACAAGTGGGAGAAAAGAAAAGAGTTATGTGTGGTTGGGATATGTGGCCTTTCTGACAGCCCTTACATTATCCTTAGTAAAATGAGAAGGGGACAGAAGCAGGGATACAGAAAGCTTAAGCATGACAGGGAGGTCTCTACTATTCTATTATCTTTCTAAGTTTATAAGAGCAATATTTAAAAATTGTCCTTATTTTTGCACCTTTGTCCCACTTCTATTTATGGCTTTGTCCAGATTTCTTGCTCTGAGGTTGAGAGGTATGATAAATGTGTCTGGGCCATCACTGTCAGCCAGAGACATTTCAAATTGTGACATACTTGTTGCACCCCCCCATGTAGTGACTCTGGATGTGTCCAAGCAAGGCAAGGAGCACTTATGCAGTGTAAGTGTGCAGAGTATCCCCCCATCCAAGGTACTACAGTGGTTTTTCATGTGGCCTTGATTTTGCAGAATGTTCTGTTTTTTTCTGTCATATTTTTATACTGTTGATTTATGCTTCTTATTATTCAGAAAATGCATGTTGTTGCACTGCCTGCTGCTCTGTGTTTAAGTAGCAATGCTTTAATGACCATCAGGTACGCTTGTCTGAGATTGTAAGATGCAAGTAAGCTTTAATAAGCATACTGTTAAATAATTACCAACATTGAAAGCCTTTTTGTTGTTGCCATGCAGAGAATATTTACATAACTAGATAACGTATAAGCCTTAGTTATTGAAATGCATATGACAGTATTTGTAATAAACGACAGGATTACAGTATTTTCAGAAGCTCACTACATTTGTTGGAGACTTGCAGTCATCTTTGCAGGCTTTACCTGCCAATCTATCATGTGTGGTCCATAACCTGTGTAGTAATCCTTTAAGCAGTGTATCTTGAGCTTGTTTCTTGTTTGCTGTTCATTTTTACTTTGATCATGTTTTCCCCATGAAACAAGTAGATAGCTGTCAGGCAGGAGGTCCTTTTTTGATAAGAAACATTTTTACAAGTGGGGGTATCACAGAGATTGCTACTTTGAGCATGTTACTTGGTACTTTTATAAAGCTGAATATAAATTCTTGTTTTTTTATACTTGATTTTGACTGGCATTCCAGTAATTTATTTAAAAAGTAATTTATTTGTTCATGCCTCACAACCTTTTTGTTTCCATCTAGATATTAAGTACGTTGTCATGTAGCTAATGCATTGAAATATTTTTTTCTTCTACACTTCATTTTGTCTTTATTGGATTCTCATAATGACGATTTGGTACCCAGGGCTGCATATTTAATTAAAGTCCCAGTTTTTGTGGTTTTGAGCATAGCTTCACCCCTTTCTAGTTGGTCACACCCCCTTTTCATTGGCCCCACCCATTCAACTGTCTCCTCCAGCCCCCCTTTGATTTGAAGTCACCAGCCGCCACTGGCTGCATCCAACCTCTACACTGTAAACTGTATCAAAACACTCTCAAGTAGTCCTTAAAAGCACAGTTTATGTATTGGAACTTTGTCAAACAGTTCTCAAACTAAAGTTCATATTCCTTGCAGAAAACATTGCATTATCTCTCCTTGGAAATGGAATATATATATATTTTTTTCATTTATGGCCTAGTCTTTATTTCTGCAGCCATTTGTTACTGGTTCCTTATTTACAAGCATGTGAGAGTTGTTGGATAATTAAGAAGCACACATTTGAATTATTACAGATTACAAAATTAGTCTGATTAACTGTATGCCATTCAAGATGTTAAGTCTTATTAACCAAAAATGTATATTTTAAGTAGTAATTCAGTTGACTGATACCTTGAACTTTAGCATTATTAAAAAAAATATTAAATTATGGAAGTATCACCGAAAAGAGACTTCTACATGGGAAGAAAAAAACCCACAGTTTTCTGTCTCCCTTGCTATACATTTGCAATAGTTTACCTGAAATACTACAGAATCAAGGTTTGTAATTACATTTTTTCATTTGGACTTGATTTTCTGAGTCTGTTGCAACATAATTAAGAGGCACTAAAATCTTGATAACTTTATGTGTGCTAAAAAAGTAATATCTGTTTATAGACTTAACCAATCATGACACTTGGCAAAACATTTGAAAATACAGATCAATGCATGGAAAGTTATACTAAATGATGACAAAACTTATAATCAGTTATGCATGCACAATGTGCATTACAGGTCAATGCAATGAAAGTTATACTAAATGATCACAGACCTTATAATCAGTCAGGTATGCACAATGTGCATTCATGTTAAACTTTGTTGCAAGAAAACAAGTGTATCATAACATAAATATTTCATCTGAACAAGGTCTGATATTTGCATTCAAGAATGCACATGATGTAAAAGAATCCACTAACCCACTGATAAACCAAGAAAGTCAAGTATGAATGACATGCATATTGAACTTTTCTGACTAATGAGCAACTTGACAAGTTCCTTCATATACAATAAGCAGTTTATAACTAGTTAAATCGGTGTTACTTTTTTGCCAGATGTATCAGTAACCTTTTTATTTGTTGGAAGGTGGCATACACTAATTACTACAGAATAAATAATGGAAAAAAAAAACTGAAAATGTCTGTGAATGACTTTAACCTTCAAACAATGTGTAGTTTGATGGGCCGTAGGCTGAATGTTGTGCTTACTTGTTTGCTTTCTATTTTAAAAACTGAGGAGGCTTAACAGAGGATGAGCAAAACTTTCTAATTTGGTTGAAGTGGGAGTAACAACAGGAACCAGGAGCATATGCAGATACACTGAACAAAAATGTGCATGAAATGAGCAGTATTAGAATGCCAGCACATAAAATGTGAACAAAATAGTGGGTAACTGCAGTGGTTGCCATCTTATAGATGGGTTATCTATAGGGAGAAATTCTTTCCATCTTTTGCCACAAAACTTCATATCTGTATTTACTTAACCCCCACACTAATGTATAGTGTTTATTAACAAGCTTATTTCAGGCTATTAGCACAAAGAGAAATAGCACCCTGTCAGGGAAGCTTTTTGAATGCATTGCTGAAAGTATAAGTTTGCAGTAGATTGACTACAGCCCACTGTCACAAGAAGAAATGATAATTTCCACTGGAGTGCTTCCTGGGTTTGACTCATGCCTGACCTGTTCTGCAACTGCTTATCAGGGATTACAGCCAGGTTTCATTTGCAAGAATGTTGAGTGGGTGTGCTCATCAGAAAAGTGAATGATGCCATGAGCACTGAGGTTCCACATCTTAAAGGAGCAAGAAGAAACTTTTCTTTTGGAATGTCCCTTGTTTTAATTTCTGCTACAAAAGACTGCACTCTGCAGCTGAGAGCTAGAGTAAGATTTTAGGATTTTGCATTCAAACCTGTTTGATGTTGTCAACTGACTTTGTGTTAGTGTGTGTGTGTGTGTGTGTGTGTGTGTGTGTGTGTGTGTGTGTGTGTGTGTGTGTGTGTGTGTGTGCATGTGCGTGCGTGTGTGTGTGTGTGTGTGTGTGTGTGTGTGTGTCTATTTGTCTGCTGACTGTGTGCTTGTTTTTCTGATGTGTAAGGAGTAGGGATTTATCAGACTAAATATGCTTTAGAATAGTCTACAACCACTTTTCTGAATATTACTGTACTGAATTATTATGATTATTTTTTCTTTTTCATCGTTTCAGAGAATAAACTCTAAACGGTAGTAATGAGTTCCTTTTAAGCTCATAAACCTAATTCACATAGTTACTTTTTACAAATGAAGTGAGTAACCTTTGTCCCCTCTGGTTAGTTGCAGTGTTCTTGGCTAATACAGTAACAGTTCATGATGAAGCAAGCACATTGTGAACCTAATTCTTGAAAAAGGCTGCTACAGTGCTTCACAACAGCATGTCATGTGATGTTACGGTAAATTGAATTTTTGCAACATCCCGTAACAGCATTATATCACCCCCATTCTAAAATGATTTTGTCATTCTTGAATACTCTGACCTGGCCACATATCATTAAATAATGGCACACAGACTTCTTTTTATATTTCTGTTCTAATTGCGTCACTGGCTCAACAACATTGATGCTGAAAGATCTGAGAACTGTGGGTTATCTTCCTACACCTGTCAGTACTGAAAATGCAGTATAACCTGGAAGGGGTGCTGAATTCACAGTGCTATCCTTTAGGTGAAATTCTGTGATGCCCTAGTTAGTTTTCTTCCATTTCCTATAAATATCACCACAACCTTTAATATGAACAAAGGTTTATATCTGATTAACACACATGTATGTAAATTGTTGAATATTAATGAACAATGTTTAGCTGAGTCAAAAGATAAGGTGAAGTTTAATATTTTGAGCTTGAAAGAATGATGTTATTTATTCAACACAATGTCTAGGTGTGGATAAAGTAGATTTTACCAATATTTGGTATGGTTTAGTGAAAAGGGTGAAACAAAGATAGCCATGGGTAAACCTGCATTTCCTACAGCTGAACATTGTATGGTGCTATCATACAATCATATTATTTAAAGAGAAATGTCTTATATTTCAGTTCTGCCTCTTACTGCTAACTTCAGTGTCTTGAATTAGCTTGACAGTACACTGTACAGGATCATGTCCCTCTATAATAGCACGTGTATACAATTAACGCCACTTTTTTTTTTTAGGGAACAAATAATATACAGGCAGTCAGGTGTTTATGAGAAGGTTGTATACATTTGCAATGTTTACAATAAGTAATTTTAGTATTTTTTGATGTGGTATACGTTTTACTTTGGGTTACTTGTGTGTAGGACAGGGTAGAGTTCCATGTTAAAAATAGTTACATGGAGAAAATGGTAGCTGTAATTTTTCTGATTTTAGGTCTTTTGCTTTATTCAGAGGAAAAGCTTATTGCCATGGTAATATTCAATTTACAATGAGCACATAGTAATATACAACCAGTCACTACTCAGGTTTCTGAATACTAATATTTTTTTATTACATAATAGACAATAGTGCATGACTAACAGATTGCCTTCATGTTTCTGTGACGACCCTGCACTGGCCCAGTAATCAAGGAGCCTCAATCCTCATCACTAACACCAGTGAGGGACGGGCACATTTGGAAGATGACAAGTACACACACAGTAAAGTACAATTTCCCTTAAGAGCACACATGGATCACAGTCAGTCTGGGGCTGCTTTCTCCCTCTCTCTCCAGATCCCCAATATGACTCCCCACTGGTACAGCTATAGGGTTAAGATCTCAGCCGAGTGGTCAAGCCAAAACCTCCAGCACTCTCTCTGTCAAACCAGTGCTTCACATCCCTGCCCAAGTAGTGACATGCCCAAGTGTGTCTGACAGGAATGAGAACCATTACCTACTGCCCTACAGCATACTCTCTAGCTCGAGCATTCCTGTCATACCAGACCTTTTTCCACTGTTGGGCTTCTGTCAGGTTCCCTTGGACCAAGCCCATGAGTTCCCTGAGCCTTGTCCTGAGGTTTAGGACATATGCCACAACAGACTCCTTCTGGGATTCACACTCACCCTCCCACTCAGCTTGAATTAAATCTAGAGGTCCTCTCACCCTATGCCCATACAATAATTCAAGGGGTGAAAACCCTGTGGATTCCTGGGGAGCCTCTCTGTAAGCAAACGACAGATGGGGAAATTTCTGTCACACTCCCCCTTAAATGGGTCTGTAAATGCCCGTAGCATGGACTTGATTGTAGAGTTTAACCTCTCAACAAAACCATTAGTCTGGGGATGGTAGAGGCTGGTCTTTAGGTGCTTCACCCCACAATACTTTCACAGACAAGTCAGCAGGTCTGACTTGAAATTGGCACCTCTGTCAGTCTCTTTTAGGAAATCTACCCTGCTGAAAATCTCTAACAAGGCATTTGCCACCTTTTCTGCCTCATTGGAGGACAGAGCCACTGCCTCAGGTTATCTGGTAGCATAATCTACTACTACTAGGATATACTTTTCCACTGTGGAATGTGAGGTACTCAGAGGCCCCACAATATCCATAGCTACCCTTTGAAATGGCTCCTCAGACACAGGAAAAGGCATCAAAGGAGCTTTTCTCTTGTCTCCTGTCTTGTCTACCTTTTGGCACTGCTCACAGGTCCTGCAGTACCCTGTTACATATCTGGAAATCCCAGGCCAATAAAAACTCTGCATAATATGTCGCTTGGCACATTTTATGTCCATATAACATGCAAAGGGAATATCATGGGCTATGGCTAGAAGTGCCAGACAGTAGACTCTGGGCACTACCAACTGCTGTATTCTCCCACCCTTTAGCCCTCCCACAGGGGACTACTCTTTATACAGTAATCTTTTGTCCCAGTATACAGATTCCCCCTTCCCTTGAGAATCGGGTGCCTCACTACCCCCCTCAGGCCTTGTAATGTAGGATCTGAGAGCTGAGCCTGTCTCAACTCTCTCTTTGCAACCCTTCCCAGCTCCCCTTCCACAGTAAGTCTGGTATCCTCTGACAGGGATGCCTCACTGTCAGCCTGGGTACTAGTACTCACCTCTGCCCCTGCAGTCACTATGTCCAAGTGAACATCGGTACCCTCAAGCAGCTGTGGCTCATCTTCTGGCTCAGTGCTGCAGGGTAGCTCCCTCACTGAAGTAACCACCTCACTAGTCCTGGCTGCAAGTGTGCAGTCTGTCTGTGTCTCCCACAGGCTACCAGATCCACATGCTTGTCTCCAAGCCTGACTGCATGTAACTGCATGAATACATGATACTGCATTATCAAAATCATTCCCTATCAGGACATCTGCAGGGTAGTAGTTTGGTATACTTGTTGTCTCAAGACAGCCTACTGTTGGCATTTTCTCATTCCCACTTACTGGCTCTCCCACCTTTTGTTCCCCACCTTGCCTATGTGGACATCTATATGCTACCTGGTCCTGCTGGTTGCATTTAAAACATTTAACCCTAGGTCCTGGATGTGTACCTGGACTAGTGGTTTCCCCTGCTACTGGCAGATGGATTCCCTTAGATCCATGAATGGCACTGGGTGTCCCTTTCCTTTGCAGTGATGCCCTGCTTGCTAGGTATAGGTCTCCTTTCTTCCCCAACTCATCTACAGTAAGCCATTTTCTATCAGCTAACCAGATTCTCATGTCCTCAGGTAAAGTGCTAAGGGCTTGTTCCCTCATTGGCACTCTTAGGCAGAGTCCCTCATTGACTCTCTTCAAGAGGAATCTTGATGAGTGGATGGGAAATCATAGGTTTACCCCGGGTATCACTTCTGCGTCACTGTTAGACAGAGGCACAGTATACTAACCTCGAAAAAGGGCATAGCAAAATAAATTTAAAATGGGTGGCGAAAGCCAAACACATTCTGGCTAGGCTTATAAATGCCCTAGGGCAGATAGCCTAGTATGAACCTATGAACCTATGAACCTCACCAAAAGTCTGGCAGCCCTTCAAAAGTGGTGACCTGACATCCGCTCACCCACCTATGAAAATAAGTGCTTAGTTCAGCAACATATTGACACACACATTCATCTGCTTTGTGTCTCTGCCCACAAAACTTTTTCCTTTAAGCTTCAGGTATTAACTTAAAAAAATTTTAGCAAACAATTATTTACAACATTATAATTTAAGCAGTCATTATCAGACAGTTTGGAAAGAACAGTTACAACTTTACCATGAAGTAAGGGGGTCAGGAACCGTAACTTCCAACAAAGTGAAATGGACAAGCTCTTACAGCAACTAAAGCACTTTATTTAACGCTACAAATTCTTCCACATTTTTGTCTACTACAGCAGACTTCATCAGACAATGAACCAAATAAATCAAGGCTCTTTTATAATATGCTCAAATTACTTAGCCAATCAATATCACCTCTTAATCAAAACAATTCATTAAAATAATCAGATAAAATCCTTTTAAAATTTCTCTACCATGTTTATAACAACCTATAGATCAGTGTGTTGAAGCAATACAAAGCTAAACATATTAAAGTTGCAAACCTATTGTTTCTTACATAAAATTCCTTAATAAAAATATTTAATACAAAATACATTCATCTCTAAAAAATCTCAAAACTTGAAAGAAGCCTTAATACAATAATATGTGAAAATACTCTAAATATTGTGAAATTGAGGTGATGTTGATTGGCTAAGTAATTTGAGCAAATTATAAAAGAGCCTTGAATTTTTTGGTTCATTGTCTGATGAAGTCTGCTTAGTAGATGAAAATGTGGAAGAATTTGTAGCATTAAATAAAGTGCTTTGGTTGCTGTAAGAGCTTTTCCGTTTCACTTTGTTGGAAGTTATGGTTCTTGGCCCCCTTACTCCATGGTAAAGTTCCAAATGCTTGGCCTCTAGCTCAAGTCTCTTTAACTCCAGACATATTTTTAAGTCCTCTGTGGAAAAGTTGAGCTATCCATTTTCTGAGAGTTGTACATTCCCACGGCCAGGCTGATCATCCTCCTGGTTGCTATTCTCTGATGCAGCTGTGACTAAAGCTGCAATCTTGTCTGCCTTAGTACGGTTGGCATGCACCAGTCCTTTAGCCTGGCACATCTCAGCCAAATAGCTCCTAGTCAGCTTCCCATACTCCTCTGCTGACATGCTTGACTGCTTCCCTGACTAACTAAGCTAACAATAAATAAATAAATAAAATAATTGTGATATGAACTCTGAATGTTCACTTTGTGGCTAATTTAGAGTACAAACACCATCAGTGATCACTGTGCACAAGCTACAGAAATTCAATATCCACACCAGTACAAACCAATTAATATGTGATGTCACTATCTCACCACTATCAACCAATTAATATGTGATGTGGCTATTCCACCACTGCCAAACAATTCATATGGCCCAGTAGTCAAGGAGCCTCAATCCTCACCACTAACACCAGTGAGGGACGTGCACATTGGGTGGATGACAAGTACACACACAGTAAAGTACAATTTCTCTTAAGAGTACACAGGGATCACAGTTAGTCTGGGACTGGTTTCTCCCTGTCTCTCCTGATCCCAAATATGACTCCCCACTGGCACAGCTATAGGGTTAAGATCTCACCTGTGTGGTCAAGCCAAAACCTCCAGCACCCTCAGTGTCCAACCAGTGCTTTGTGTCCCTGCACAAGTAACTGACACACACACACACACACACACACACACACACACACACACACACACACACACACACACACACACACACACACACACACACACACACACACACACACACACACACACACACACACACACACACACACTTATACTTTGAGATTTGATTTATATACAAACACACAGACACTCTTGGGGAAGGCTGGCACAGGTTCACTAATTATGCCCCCTTCTGCCCAGACTATAAGGTAGTACCAGCTGTCATCAACCACTCTTATCAGCTACTAATAAGGCCCTTACAAAGGGTGACCAATTCTACTGTGTAATGTTACTATTATCCAAATGGTAAGTGTATCCAAGACTTTTAAGGCTATTTAAGAGTGGCCTATACAGTGGCACCAAATACATGCGAGTACTGTAAGAGCTTAAATATCTCCAAACAAACCAGGTTAAATTAAATGGTTTAAATATATTTAATGATAAATAATAAAAGAACAAGACAATACTCAATAACTCATCACAGTGACAACATAGTTCAGAATCACATGAAATGTTTTAAAACAACATTGCAGGACAGTCTCACATAAATACAGAAAACATATAAACTGATCTTATTAAGTTCCTATCTATCTCTAAGAGAAATCACTGTAATCTAAGTCTTACTTACAGAGCAAAGCAAATACAGATGAGAAGTGCTGATGATGGATGTGTTCAGATCCAAGAGAAGATACAAAATACACAGCCTCACTCTCTGAGATAGTTCTTAAGTTACTATCAAACATTTCTGCTGGGTTATCTCAGATTACATCATTTTTTATCATCTCTGTGTCAGAAATACTTATTTTTCAGAAGTTTGCCTGGAAATGGAAGTCATAAAATAAACACTTTTACCTTTTAAACCTGTAATTATTTCTCTTTCCAGACAAAAGAAAGAATTTCTAGCTGCAGACATTCTGTCTCCTAGCTGAAATAAACACAATTGTAAACAATACACTTATTTTCTTAGAGTCTGCAAGTTAACTCTGTTCTTTTCCAGTAGGGTACACTGTGGTTACATTTTTGAAGCTCAGCACATACCATACAGTTTAACATACACTTCTGCACCAGCAGTTTAATACACACATAAGATATAGTTCTCTTACATTTGCAAGACAAGCCTATGGATCATATTAATATTCAAAAATGACATAGAATTATTTACAAAATTCTAGCTAGCTGGGCTGGCAGCCTTCACAGCTTCATCCACTGACTTTTTTTTCAAGTAATAGTAATAATAATCATTTTAATGTATCTGTGGCTGTGATTGAAGTAGATGCAGTGATTTATTGTTTCAATATCATAGACAGTTAGAATTCCTGAATTTGAAGAGTTGCTGTGTAAATTAATGTGGCTTCCTACACGAAGCACAAAAGCTGCAGTAATGTATACCGTAACACAGAGCAAATCTCAAAACCTTCTGTAGGAGAGTTAAAACATTTTTGTAGGAGCGCCCCTGTAGCCCCATATTTGAGAGTCTGCACTGTCCCACACCTCTGCTACTTACATATACTAACTCCTAGATTTATATTTGTTGGCTTAGGAGAAATATTCCAAGACAGCAAAATCTTGGACTTAGTATTCATTTTCTGCATTTGCATATACAGTCTCTCTATTCAATGGATTACATTTCCAGTCCTCTGACTTTAAACAATCAGCCTTAGTTTCCTTTTATATATACAAAGCTATGTGGACTGTCTGCAAAGCATGGCTACATTTTCCAGAAATGTGTCAGTAACTTATGCCAAAGCAAATACAATTAGTAATATTTAAAGTTAAAAAATGATTATTCCTTACCAAGTACTCTACTTGCAGTAGTAAAACCTCTTAACATTTATTAGATTGTTACTTATTGGCTCATCTAGACAAAGATCTACTCAGATGGAAATGGATGATATTTTATTGTTCATCTGCTGCTATCCTCCTTAACTCGAATGACCGACTACATTATTGTTGTCACATTTGAGTCAGTAACCTGTCTTCAAAATTCCCATTTGTTAATTAAGTAGGCCAACTGCACTCACAGTCCCTTTTCAGGAGTTATCTAGAAGTAATGTCTGATTAACTAACTTACTCAAGGTCACACAATAAGCAAATGAGAACTGAGGGAATCAAACCCTGTACCACAGGAACTACACCTCCAGTTTTAACCAACTGCATCAAGTGTCTCCACTAAGACTGTTGCTCCTCAATAATGTTAGACAACTATGACTACCAGACATGCAGTAAGAAGTTCTGTTTAGCCTTTCAGCTGTAGCTGTACTTCATGTCTTTGGCAACATCCTAGTAAAGTCAAAATCAATTAAGTAAGGGAAGAGTTTATTTAATTTTCTGTTCTTAATTCTTCTCTGACTATTAAGCCCTACGTTTCTGGCAGTTTAGTGGCCACTTCTTTCCTGGAAGTTGAAAGCTATATATCTAGTCAATTTCTATTAAGTGAGAGGCAAGGGAAGCAGGAGTGGGATGTAATGAACCAGACATCAAGGAACAGGTGCCTTCATCTACCCCCTCCCCATGGGAATTTATGAGCTCTACTACTGCTATTCACTGATGGTGCAGGCATGCTACTGCAAATGACAGTCTCTCTATGGAAGTAACTCATGACTGCAGTGTAGGCTAACAAGGCACATTACTAAGGGAGCTTCACTTGCTTTCTTGCAGGGGTCCCTGTTTCTAGTGACCTGAACCATCATCCTTCCCCATGATGGGCTGTCTGGTATTGGCTATGCACTGCCATCTGCCATCTTCCCCTGTCTAATCTCTACATTGTCCAGCCTGCTACTCAAACCCAGGTCATCTGGAGTACAGTCATGGCATTATCTATCTGTGCCATAGGACAGTTCAATGAAGGCATTATTGTCAATATTTTGATCTCATTTACAGTGGTGGCTGGTGACTTCAAATCAAAGGGGGGGGCTGCAGGAGACAGCTGAATGGGTGGGGCCAATGGAAATGGATGTGTCCAACTAGAAAGGGGCAGAGCTATGCTCAAAATCACAAAAACTGAGACTTTAATTAAATATGCTGCCCTGGGTGCCAAACCATCATAATGAGAGTCCAATCAAGGCAAAATGAAGTGGAAATGAAATGAAAAAAAATATTTCAATGCACTGGCTCCATGGATACAAAAATGTTGTGAGGCATGAAAATGTAAATTACCTTTTAAATACATTACTGGAATGACAGTCAAAATCAAGTACAAAAAAACATGCAGCACTCAACTCAAACTACTTCTCCTTGCACTGCAGTTCTAATTATAATTTATATTAAGCTTTATAAAAGTACCAAGTAACATGCTGAAAGTAGCAATCTCTGTGATACCCCCACTTGCGAAAATGTTTCTTATCCAAAAAAGACCTGCTGCCTGACAACTATCTACTTGTTTCATGGGGAAAACATGATCAAAGTAAAAAATGAACAGCAAACAAGAAACAAGCTCAAGATACATTGCTTAAAGGATTACTGCACAGGTCATAGACCACACATGATAGATTGGCATTCTGTTTAGCTTACAGGTAAAGCCTGCAAAGATGACTGCAAGTCTCCAACAAATGTAAGAGCTTCTGAAAATACTGTAATCCTGTTCTTTATTACAAATACTGTCATATGCATTTCAATACCTAAGGCTTATGCATTATCTAGTTATGTAAATATTCTCTGCATGGCAACAACAAAAAAGGCTTTCAGTGTTGATAGTTCTTTAACAGTATGCTTATTAAAGTTTACTTGCATCTTAAAAGCTCAGACAAGCTTAGATGATGGTCATTAAAGCATTGCTATTTAAACACAGAGCAGCAGGCATTCAACAACATGCATTTTTTGAATAATACACATAAATCAACAGTATAAAAATATGATAGAAAAATAAGAACATTATGCAAAATCAAGGATGGATGAAAAGCCATGACTCTACTTGTGTGCACCTTGGATGGGGGGATACTCTGTCTGCACACTTACACTGACTTACACTGCATAACTGCTCCTTGCCTTGCTTGGACACATCCAAAGTCACTACATGTGGGAGTGGGGTGCAGTAAGTAAGTCACAATTTGAAATATCTCTGGCTGATGGTGATGGCCCTGACACATTTGACATACTCTCAACCTCAGAGCAAGAAATCTGGACAAAGCCATAAATAAAAGTGGAACAAATGCCCAAAAATAAGGACAGTTTTTAAATATTGCTCTTACAAACTTAAAAAGTTAATACCAGTAGGTATTGCATTAGTATGAATTTTCTGAAGGGTATGAAATCTGAAAATCAAATGTCTGTCATTATTTTCTGACTTCAATCTTTAATGATTTGCCACTAATTTGCCAGAAAACCACAATTTTATGAAAAATGGACCAAAAATGGGATGTGAAAATCTGTACCTAAAATATATTCCAAGAATAGAAAGAAAATAGTGTGGTACAAAGAAATAGACTACTACTGTACATTAGTCCCAAACAATACAGTACACTTGAAAAATGGCTGCTGATACTTAAAAAGTTACTATTATGCTGGGTTACTAACCTACCATAATAATCTGCATGCTGGTCTGCCTGCTTATTAATGTGCAGTCTAGGAAGTGAAAGAATCCTCAGTCCCAGTGTCCTCCCTGACAGCTTTCAGAACAAAAAAAGAGCATACTGAATAGTCATAGCTGTAAAGGGGAGTGTAATCCCAAATGCCAGCATTTATTTTTACAAGAAACATCTATATCTATATAATATATATTGTGGCTGTACCCAAGTATATTTCATCTATACCATGTTACAGAAATTAATCTTTGACTCATTTACAATTACCATTAAGATTCCTCCTTAGAGGGAACCCTTCAAAAACAGGCATGCCCCCATTTCAAAAAATAGAAGCAAACAATTTCTTATCCCGATATTTAAGTATGAGAGATTAAACACCGATTCATCAAGTCAGTCATTTGAATGCACAGACTATCAAGTCTTCATACTGTACTGCAGAATGCATTTCATATTAGCAGACTAGCCCTAGGAGAATATGCACACGCAGGTGTGTAGTGTACATTTAAACTTAAATCCCTGTCAGATGCCAGTCTAGCTTTCATAGTAAACCTGATGAACTGTGTGTGCAAGTACACAAGGAAATGTTTTCACGGTTGCCTATAAATGCATCATAGCAAAAGAGTAAATGTCTTTCCAAAACTAGCAGGGAATTAGAAATGGTCCAGCTGCATCACTTAGCGACTTACCGTTAGTTGTAAGAAGGTGAACACAGGCAACAACCAACAAGGTAAGGAACACCTGACTAATTAAAAGTCTTACCCTACCTTTTAATCTGCTGTTGTGTTTCTGGCCATTTCACAATATGAACTGAGAAATCCACAGAAAAGAGGAGTTTCTTTAAATGTAACTTTCCAAAACAGATCTGGATATTCAAGTCTTGGCAAAAACTGTAACAACTATGAACCCTTTCTTTGAAGAACATGTCCCCAGAGGCTGAGATGATTCTGAGACATGTCCCACCATTCACACACCCCTAATTTATTAATACCTAACAGCAGGCCAGGTTACATATCATTTTTAAGGGAACCCAATGTTGGTCAGCATGTCACGGGTCCACGGGTCCACACTACTGTAGATATAATTTGATGATGCTGCTTCTCTATGCAAGGCTTTGACAACTGGGTGTGTCACTGGCTGTGGAATTTTGATTACCACGGATCACAGCTTTAAGGAGACATGTTATGGACCTAGTACAACTTGTAAAATCGTGACCAGATGAATGGGCCTTGTTTCCAAGATCATGCAGTCCTGAGTCACCACTGGTAGTGGTACATGAATGAGTGAGGGGTGCACTGCTGATAGAAAGTCTGGGACATTGTGTAGGCAAGGCTGGCAAACCACTTTACATGATCAACTACTGCTTTCTGCCTTCATCAGCTCCAGTCTCAGGATTCATACTTCTCAACCTCTTACAACAAGAAATCTGGACATACAGACTTCTACACATCTGTTTCCATTACGTGGTGCAACTATGCAGGTGATGTGCAAAGTCAGCCTGATGCTAATTATTATTTACTAGTTTTGCTGTTTGCTTATTTCAACCCATGGAATGAGTATCGATCACTCCCACAGTTTTCAAAGAAGTAGTAGTGCAGCTAGCAAGACCGAGCTTCATAACTCTAATCACTTTTGCTCAGGAATCAGACAAAAATAAAGCGGACAAAAAAGACCCTACAGCAGATAGAATTCTTACTCTAACTCACTTAATAATGTCAAAACCATATTAGAGAGACTCGTGGTTCATGGCAAGGGCTCAAAATATTTAGGTAAAGGAAATGTCATTAACAGATCAATCCGCCATAAATGTAGCAATCTCCTCACCATTTGTAAATACAATATGGACCCAAAAGAGAGAGAGGGAAAGTGTGATAAGTTTGCATCAGCCAAGCTAAACTGTTGGGATACAAACCAGAAGGACAGAGCACTGACTGAGAGCTGCAAATAGTCTGAACTCACAAGATGCTCAGCTCAAATAGAATTCTTGCTGAATGGGTAAATAAATATAATCTAACAAATTGTAGAGGGGCAGCCCCAACTTGTGAAATACCTTTTCTCTGTCAAGGAAATATATTCTAGACCATTATATATCTGTCGGACCCCTACCTCTTTAAATTTAAAGTTAAATGAGTGACTTGACTGTCAGTCTCCATCTGTCTGACAATCCAAAGTTAGTATTAGAATGGGAATCAATCAAGTTCAACTCTCAGCAAAAAGCAGAAACAATTTGTTTCAGCAACGGTACGGTAGAAAAAGTATTGTGCTGCTACTGATGGATTCTCGCTCTCTTTTTTGGGAAGAGAGTGAGAACCAATCAGTAGCCATCCAGCTGTACACATCAATTACGAGACTGCAGATGTGGCAGTCCAATCCCCTTCCACTTTAAAAAACAAAGCACCAAGAAGAGGCAAAAAATAAACTTAGCGTACTGTAGTTTATTGTCCGCTTTCATCCGTAGACTTCGTCAGAATACAAAAAACAGTTAACTCACAAGCACATATATAACAACCCTAATTAAACAATTAAGAATCAATTAAATCATTTGACATTTAAAGAAGCAAGTTCAAGTAAAAAAAGAATTAAAATCAGTGGATTTGTTTACAGACAATTCCCTATATTTTAAAAAGCATTTGACGTTGATCATGTCATTAAGACCAGGGTGAACATCAGAGTTAAGTCTGATCTGCCATAATGTTTCACGCTGTTCTAAGTAGTTCTTGAAGTCTCCCCCTCTTAAATCAGGTTGAACAAGCTCCAGAACAGAAAACATAAACTTTTTGAATGAAGGACAAACAACAGAATGTTTAAATAAAGCGTTGTTATCATCTTTATGTTTAATGGCATAAATATGTTCCCTGATGCGTGTCTTTAAACTTCTACTGGTCATACCAACATAAAAACATGAACACCCAGAACAAATGCTAATGTACACTACACCTTTCGTGTTACAATTCACGAAGGAAGGTACACTGAAAGTTTTCCCAAAACTCTCCAGACAAATATATGGTCCTTCGAGAATGTACCTGCACATGTTGCATTCATAACAACAATGCATGCCTCTTCTATTGGAAATAATATTGGTAATTTGCGGAATTACAAATTGTAAAGCCTTTTTAACATTAAAACCATTTTTGGAAACAAAAAATGGTTTATTTCCTAAAATCCGAAATAGTTCAGAATGTCCCCTGATAACTCTCCAATTCTTTTTAATGATCTGTTGTATTTGTCCACTATCAAGTGTCATATCCAAAGTACAAACCAATCTATGTTCAATATTGGTGTTATTGGACAACCCAACATAATGGTTGTCATAATCACTGTAATTTAACAATGCCTGATATTCTGTTGAACGTTTATTCATAATGTCATTGCTACTGTTAATTAATTCACATATGGGGTATCCCCTATTGATGAACAAATCAATGATAAAATCAAATTCTCGTTGTAAAAGACAATTTTTTGAAGTCAAACGACTAGCTCTGATGAACTGCCCTCGTGGTATGTTTTTAACAATGTGCCTGGGATGATTACTATTATAGTGCAAGTAACTATTGGTAAATGAATCCTTACGATAAATGCTACTATGAAACCTATTGTCTTCTTCATCCCACCATAGGAGCACATCCAAAAAATTAATTTTTAACCCTACACTACCTAAGGTGAATTTTAAGTAACTAGAAAAAGCATTAATTTCAATCAAAAAATTCTTAACAACATTAGTATCTCCTTCAATAATAAACAATAAATCGTCTACAAATCGACAAAAAAAGGAAATATTGTATTTTTCCCGTAATATGGGCAAATGCTGATGCTCCCACCAAGCCATAACCAAATTGGCATAGGCGGGAGCAGCAGCAGAGCCCATAGCTACTCCCCTCTTTTGTTTGTAAAAAGTTTTTTCAAAAAGAAAAAAATTATTATCTAAAATAATGTCAAGGAACCCACAAATGGTGGAAATTGCATTCTTAGTAAGTCCACAATTCTTCTTGGCTAAAAAACAACGAACAGCTTCTACACCCTCACAATGAGGTATGCAGGTGTATAAAGAAACTACATCAATGGTACATAATGTATACTTATTTTTATCAAATGAATTATTTTTAATAAACCTATTGAATTTCTTCAAAAAATGCCAAGAATCCCTGATGTGTGAGTCTTCATTAACCAAACAGGGTCCCAAAACAGCATCAACAATAAGTGAAATGCCCTCAGTGATGGAATGAGGAGAGGACACAATGGGCCTGAGTGGTGGGTCATTTAGGGATTTATGTGTCTTTGGTATTCCAAAGATGACACCTATTCTGGGTTCATGTACAATACAAAAATCGTATAATTCATAACCTATGTAGCCTGACATTAAGGCATCATATAAAAGTGAATAAATTAATCGTTGTTTGT
This sequence comes from Protopterus annectens, assembly GCF_019279795.1. Lineage (NCBI taxonomy): Eukaryota > Metazoa > Chordata > Ceratodontiformes > Protopteridae > Protopterus > Protopterus annectens. Next base: position 393,588,492 of record NC_056726.1, read on the forward strand.
ACAAAATTTGATGGAGACTAATAGTTTCATACTCTTCATTGTTTTCCAAAATATTTAACATTTTATTTCTATAAAGCTGTTGTTCTAATATCACGATGTTACCACCTTTATCACTTTTCATGAACCTCAGTTCAGAAGTCATAGATCTAAGTTTGCGTAAAGCCACCCTTTCCTCATTACTTAAATTATAACAAACTTTAGATCTACTAGTAAGGGTCTGTCTAATATCTTCTATACATAATTCTTCAAATACTTTAATAGTGTGCTGCAATGGTGGGGAAAAACTCGAAGGTTTAATTAAATTCTTATTCGTGATAGGAATGTCATTCATCAAATAAAACAGGTTTAATTTCCGTGTATAAATTTTGATGTCAACAATAGTTTTGCTAAAGTCCGCTCTTATGCTAGGTACAAAGTTTAAACCGTATTTAAGAATGTTGATTTCACTGTTAGAAAGTTCAAAATTAGTTAAATTAATGATGGAAAATTTATCATTAATATTGTCTATGTTTCGTCGCTTGAAGAATTTGAAGCCAGAAAAGTCCGACTTCTGGTTAGAACAGTATGCTTGCTGCTCTGACCTTTCTTGATAAAAAAAGAAGACGTACTGTTAACGCCAGATTTAGGAATCACATCAGCTTTCTTTTTAAGAATGTCAGTTGTCTCATTGTCACAGTCAGTAATGTTGGTAGTAATGTGTCCATCCCCTGCATTATCACAAATGTCACCTACGTTGGATTGGTGAACCAAGGATGGACCGTCACTGTTATCAGAAGATAAAACACCAGTGTTCTGACGGTTGATGGAACCATTTTTATCAAGACCAAAGTTACCAGTCGAATTAGTTGTAGAAACAACGGTACTAAAGGTCTTTCTGTTATCACTAACTAGTGGATACTGTTGGTATCTTCTATTGCCATTGGTATTAAAATTGTTAGACTGATAATTCTTATTAACAAAATTGTCATAGGCAACATGATTCTGATAGGCGTTAATGTCACGCCCTAGTTTTGATTGCTTTCTGCCTATAATTTCTGCTGAATGTTGTTCCAATTCATCCCAAATGGAACAAAAAAAATCATCAAAAGTCTCAGCCGAAACCATGCTTTTCACATTATCTTCGATATGAATAATCTCTTCCTTTAGAACATTCATTTTATTACAGTTATTATCAATTAACAATTGCAACAGCCGCAAACCGGCATCATTAAAAAAGGCGATAAGCACTTTGAACAACGGATCCTGAGCAAAAACCCCATTAGGACATTTAAAGAACCTGAGTCCTTTTGGGACAATGTCCAGCTCAATGCATCATGAAAAATAACTGTTCTCTAATTCAAGAGAACGGTAACGCTTTAACAATCTTATCAGTGACTCTCGTTTTTTGTTTAAGTCAGCATTACTAACATTCTTATAATGCTCACCTGCAGAGCTGAAAGGATTCACAGCGTGTTCAAACAACTCTTTAACGGACTTGTAATGTCCTCCGGTATCGCCAGAATGGACATTTTTACCATTCCGCTGTTTGATTTGCCGTTGTGGCTTAGGCTTAACAGTCTCAAAATTTTCAATATTAACAATGGTATCCATTTCATCGTAATTGCCGATGGGACTGGAGGCATTCGCCGCAGCACATCCCGCATGTGGTGGAACGTCACGTACGTTGTCATCATCACGTTCACGCTTGGTAGCTCTAGTTATCAGAAATTTCAATGAATTTTGTATATCCGTCAAGGCGTTCACTAGTAGAGTGCCAATGTTGACAGGATTAGTTTCTTTTGTAGATGGTGTCGAATGGATAGATAATCCTAGGAGAGGATCATCAAGTACCTCAGCCATGGTGAAGGCGAATAAAGGTCACACAAAAAAAATCTCGCAAATAAACCAAAAACAAAGCACCAAGAAGAGGCAAAAAATAAACTTAGCGTACTGTAGTTTATTGTCCGCTTTCATCCGTAGACTTCGTCAGAATACAAAAAACAGTGAACTCACAAGCACATATATAACAACCCTAATTAAACAATTAAGAATCAATTAAATCATTTGATATTTAAAGAAGCAAGTTCAAGTAAAAAAAGAATTAAAATCAGTGGATTTGTTTACAGACAATTCCCTATATTTTAAAAAGCATTTGACGTTGATCATGTCATTAAGACCAGGGTGAACATCAGAGTTAAGTCTTATATTAGAGAGACTCGTGGTTCATGGCAAGGGCTCAAAATATTTAGGTAAAGGAAATGTCATTAACAGATCAATCCGCCATAAATGTAGCAATCTCCTCACCATTTGTAAATACAATATGGACCCAAAAGAGAGAGAGGGAAAGTGTGATAAGTTTGCATCAGCCAAGCTAAACTGTTGGGATACAAACCAGAAGGACAGAGCACTGACTGAGAGCTGCAAATAGTCTGAACTCACAAGATGCTCAGCTCAAATAGAATTCTTGCTGAATGGGTAAATAAATCTAATCTAACAAATTGTAGAGGGGCAGCCCCAACTTGTGAAATACCTTTTCTCTGTCAAGGAAATATATTCTAGACCATTATACATCTGTCGGACCCCTACCTCTGTAAATTTAAAGTTAAATGAGTGACTTGACTGTCAGTCTCCATCTGTCTGACAATCCGAAATTAGTATTAGAATGGGAATCAATCAAGTTCAACTCTCAGCAAAAAGCAGAAACAATTTGTTTCAGCAATGGTACGGTAGAAAAAGTACTGTGCTGCTACTGATGGATTCTCGCTCTCTTTTTTGGGAAGAGAGTGAGAACCAATCAGTAGCCATCCAGCTGTACACATCAATTACGAGACTGCAGATGTGGCAGTCCAATCCCCTTCCACTTTACCATACGGTTAAACTGCATAGACTTCTGGGCATCACACTGATGCCTTCTCTCCTTAATCTGGACTACTTTTACAGCAGTCCAGATTTACAGAAACTAATTTAATAAAAAAAACCCCTGGAACTCACCGAGCATGTGCAATTGCGCAGTTTGAGTTCTGGGACTTTGTGAGTCAGTCAGACTCGCAGCTACGCAAAGCACTGCAGCCAGATAATTAATTTATAAATATTTTATTTTTTAAACTTTCTTTTCTTCACAGCTGGGGGGCTGCAGTCCTGCAGTCTGGCAGCATGAGCAGCCACTGCTCATTTATTTTAAACAAATAACTACGTCAGACAGCTAAATTTGATAGTCTTCCAATTATGAAGAAATGGATGGTAATGAGAAATAGTAGAGTTGTTAAATTTATTTTGTAATGCTACTAAATGTGAGAATTCTGATTTTTGTATGATTTAAGAAAAATTGCCTCCTGAAAAGGGGAGAGGAGGACTAATGTAAGACTAAATTGATATCTAATTATTTTATATTGAAATTATTGATGCTAAAACTATCTAAAAACATAAACAAATAACTACTACAGACCATAATGTTATCACTGTTTTGCTGTTCTTGCCAAACTGGTTACATCATTGAATGCCACTTGTCTCCGAAGATCTTTGCACTGCCTTTAGCAAAAAAATGGCCCTGCAGACCTGCTGTGTCTTGAATGAGGCCAATGCACTCCTTGTTTATGTATATATATTTTTTAATTTGTTTACACACGCGCACACACACACACACACACACACACACACACACACACACACACACACACACACACACACACACAAACACATACATATTCATACATTCAAACACACACACTTCTATTATACATATGTTAGCAACTGGTATTGCCCACTGCTTGTTCTGTTGACAATTTATATGACTATCGCAAACCTTCAAATTGCATTGGGGCTGATTTGTGCTATAGATAAAATAGGTTTTGTTAGTAGCATACTATTGGTAGATTCCTCTTTTTCACAGTGGGGAAACTGTGTAGTTAATATATTTAAGTAAGGTGGTATAGTAGCAAAGTCCCCATATTAGATTTTGAGAAGAAGAGTCCTCCACGTAAAACACAGGTTGTATGTATTAGCATGATACACTGTTGTACCACAAGTTTCTACAGCAATTGTGGCATGTTTGAAATGAGCAATGCTGTTCTTATTCCTGCAGACCCTGTATGTCTGTTGTTTCTGATTACTACGCAGAAGATAAGCATGCAGTATGTTGGTCAGAGTCAAGGTGTCTGTTTTGCAGTGGTGTTGATGGGTGCATGTTTGATCACTTCATATTGCTGATTTTTGCACTTTCAATCCACTAGGATGAAGTACTGCATGTTAAGTGTATGTGAACCTAATGAATTTTTATATTTTACTTATTTATTTCAATATGGGGAGAACATAGCATTTGGGAGAAAATAGTTTTTCCATTGTACATCATATACATATACAGCTTAAGTCCTGGGAGTCTGATTAAAAAGAGGGACTGTGTCATACATTGGCTTACATGAGTGGGTTTCAGCTGAAATTGGTTGGAGAATATAGGTGATTGCACCTTTTGTATAACTAGTGCAAGAGGCATCTTTAAAGAAGAAGCGTTCCAGTTATTTTCTGAATACTTTAAATGGAGGAGTATTATTTAAAAGACTTTGGAGAAGATTCTCAAACTTTAGGTCCTAGGTTGGAGAAACTTTGGTATGAGTAGTGAAGCTTTATTTTTTTAATTTTGGAGTTTGTTTGGATTTGGGTTTTATACCATTACATATGCTAGCAGTTGATCCTGTAGACTGCTTGTTTTGTTAAAGAGTTGTATGTCTGTCACAACATTGGTTGACATTTTGTACACACACACACACACACACACACACACACACACACACATATATATATATATATATATATATATATATATATATATATATATATATATATATATATAAGGGGATGTGAGACAAAGACCATACTTTGACAGTTATGTGGGGTAGATTCCCACATAAGCATGTGCAGTGGGATTCGGTAAAGTCTACATGGTGGTTTTCTACCATGTGCACATAGCCGTGTGATGTGCACATGGGGTGAGGAAACTTTTAAATTTAGTAAGTGCCATGTAGCAGCACACACCCCTGTAAAAACAAGGTAAACACAGTGGCATGCTAATTACTGCATAAGCAGCTGCATTGCATGCTACTCAAACAAGGCAATGGACTGGAGCTATTCAACAAGCTATAAAGCAACCGTGTAGACTCCATACTGGTCCTCCCCATGAATTCCAAAACTTTTAGAATACAGCCACGGAAAGGAGTGTACATAGACAGAATAAAATGTAAAATGTGTGGGATTTGTACAGAACTGACCTTAACATGTGACCATGGTCTGGATGCAACAAAAGGAGATCAACAATAGCAACATAAATATTTTTTGTGCAATAATACACAAATGCAGCTTTGCTCCCTCACCCCTAAATGAATAGTACATTTGTAAGTAATGCAGACAGAAGTGTAAAAAGTGTATGCTAATCAAAATAATTATAAAAAACATTAAACAGACTATTCATAGTTACATGTCACCATATGCAATATATAGCTGAGGAAATGCAGGCATATCATCTTATAATCAGTACTCCTCTGTGTTCAATGCATAAACAGTTCAGCTCTCCTTCAATTTCCCTAGCTACACAGTTGCCTTCTTGTGTAGATTCAGAGCTGTCAGCACTGTGAAGATGCAAATGAGGCCTGAACTCATTAGAATTGCTGAATCCTAAAAATTGGATCCATGTAGGGATGTAAACACAGTGTAGGCACTCCCTCAGTGATTGTGTTTAATGAATGGCAACTAGGCACTCCCTCAGTTATTGTGTTTAATGGATGGCAACTGTGAATGCTTATATCAGGTGGGTATGTCAGGTTAGTTTTAACAAAGTGTTACATGTATGTCTGTCAAGGTTGGAAATGTAAGTAAGCAGTGCACAATTTACAGCTTCTGTTTCATTAACATCCAAACTCCTCTTCATTTGTGTGCAAATCATTTTCTCTGTCAGTTTTTTATTATTATTTTATTATTTTTGGCCATTGTTTGTGCTATGAAGTGCTTAGTGCAATCCCGGGCAACAGAGAAATGATGGAAGGCTTGGCTATGCTTATCTTGTTAGCGCGGATTTGCATGACAGGCAAAAGGAAGACCTTAAGAATGACTAGTGCATAAGGGAATTTCATGTAACTCTTCCAGTGGCAGCACTGTTGAACTCTGACAGCTAGTATTGAGTCTGTGGAATACACCTGCTACTCAAATGACTTTGTGGCAGCAGGTGTTAATGTTCCTTTTTGGGCCAGATGGTACTGGATTTGAATACAGCTGTATCTAATACTTTTAACTACTTTTACTTTACTGTTGATGCACAATGAACACCATTACGCAACAATGCATTAAAGAAAAGAAATGGGGAAGATAGGGCAGTGGTGAAATGGGGAGCAAGCAGGGGAAAGAACAAATGGAAAGCAATACAGGAATGTGTAGAATGGAGGTAGGAAAGAACCATAGGTCTCCATTTCTTCAACAGTAAAAGCTAATATATGCAGAATATTAGCTGAATTTGGACTGTCACCTCCAGAGAGAGGGGTAACCACAGCACAGCCATGTTGTATAGCCTTTTGGACCAAATCAAGTATGTCAAGAAGACACGTGCAAAATGGAGAGATATGCATGGGATGATTTTTTTTTGTGGGACAGATGTCTATTTTTTTTAAGAGAGAGGGAATATTGTGGAAGGGACATGGGTATTTCTGAGTCTGGTAAGATGGGTAGATGAGGAAGTAATTGGAGATAGTCAAGACAAACAAGACAAGACACAGGGACTGTGATGGACATGAGGTCAGTGGGCACCAGGATGGGCTGAGGGTGAGGACATCCAGGACCCATGGAGTTCAACCTGGTTGACAGTGAGAACTGAGTCCTCACCCACAGGACTTTCATCATTGTCGCTTCACTCTGCCACTGGCTGGAGCACTTGGCATCTCCTACTCCTCCTATTGGTCTTATGTAAAATGAGGGAGAACAGCTTCTCCATCCAGAGTAGGCATGCACCAACAGTGTGGCACACAAGTCTACACACCATCCCTGGCAGCTCAGAGTGGGTGTTATAATTTACAATTGTGTTTCTTGTTTTATTACCATAGGTGATCATGACAGTGGAAGTGTGGGCCCTGTGCCACCTGATGTCAGTGTATCAGCAGACTCTGATGATGATGGTGGCCAAAGTGAGGCACAGTCAGGGGGTGCAGAGGTTGAATCTGACACTGAGGTTGACATGCAGCCATCCTCTGCATTTCCATTGGCTCACACCCAAGAAGAAGAACTAGCACTGAGCTTGGCTGTGTTCATGCAGATACCTACTGCTGTGGTGGAACTCCCAACTCAGTGCTTAGTATATCTGCATTTGTGTTAATGAACTGCATTGTACACATTGACTATATTGGCTGTGAAAAAAAATAGAGATGGTTGATAATCAAAATTTCACAACTATATAGTGAATGCTACAATCATAATAGCCCTAGGTTCATAGGAGGTTACTAGGCTAATGGCCATAGGGCCTTTTCAAGCCTAGTGAAGTTGTACCAATAATGTTACAATTTCCCTTCCAATTGCTTAATTTATGCTTAAATAGGATTATTGATTAGCTCAATTTCATGTGAATTCTGAGTTTGTTCGTCTCATTTAATTTGAAGAGGTGCAAAATTTCCATTAAGGCAGGGTTTGAGAGTGCTCTGTAGGCCAGGCACAAGTCACCTTTCGGCAGTCTATATGATACAGAGTACAGTGACAGGCCTTCAGTCTGTCCATGTAGGTCATGTGTTGAAGTCCCTTGATTTTCTTGATGAGAAATCTTTTAGGTCTCCCCAGCTGCTGCAGGTGTCAGGTGAGGTACATGTAAAAGGGAGCACTGTACTCTATTAGTGGTCTGATGAGAGATGAGTACACTGGATTGATAACATTCTTTATCTTGGATGCTATGCCCTTACTTATAAGGTGTGCAACATAAAATGCCTTCCTTACCACTATGGACATATGATGATCAAAGTTGATGTTGCTGTCAACCTGCATCCAAAATTTCTCACCATAATGCTGGAACTTAGCGGGGAATTACTAATACTGTAATTTGCAGGTACCTCTCCTTTGCTGAAAGGGATAATAGTGCATGTTTTTTGGGGTTGTTTAAGTCTGTGTCTTTGGCAATAATCATTTATGTAGGTAAGCCCATTCTGTAGTATGTTGACATCATTTGGGGATTCAATGATTGCACACAGTTTGCAGTCATTAGTGAACTTGGTGAGCCACAGGCCATCTGTTATCATTTGAATTTCTGAGAAATAGATTCCAAACAGTATTGAAGCCCAGTACAAACCCTTGTGGGACACCACTGATAACAGGTCTGCTGGAAGAGGTGGAATCCCCAAGTATGACTGTATGCATTCTGTTGGTGAGCCAGTTGACTACCTGTCAATTGACATAGGTGTTAATCCCCAGCTGGTGAGTTTCTCATGGATGCCTGTGTGGTGGATTGTGTCAAAGCCCTTGGCCAAGTGGAGATAGGCAGCATGTGCAGATGTGTCTTCATCCAGGGCTTTGATGACACTCTTAAAGAATTCCACTAGGTTTAACAGGTATGACCTGCCCTTGACAAAGCCAAACTGGGTCAGGTCAAGAGTTTGAATGAAGGCCACCAATGTCTTTGTTGATAAAGTCCAAGATGATTCTCTCCATGGCCTTATAGACAAGGCTGTTCAGGCTTATTATTTTTATTTATTTATTTATTTTATTTAACATTTTTTACCAGGAACATCTGACTGGGACAGAGCCCATTTTCAGCAAAGGGTTGGGAAGAAGTGCTCCAGATGCATGTTTTTAGTATGTGGGACTAAACCGGAGCACTCAGAGGAAACCCATGCAAATGCCAAGAATCAAACTGGAGAACCTCTTGCTGTGAGGTGATAATGCTAAGCACTGCACCACTGTGCAGCCTCTATGGGTCTATAGTTCCCTGCATCAGTTGAGGGACCCCCTCTGTGCAAATTGTGGTTGTGTTTGTGGTTGAGTACCCAGTGGTTCTGCTAACTCTTGCATTACACCACTAAGAAAGAAACCTGGGATGTTATCCGGTCCCATACAGGCTGTATTTTTGGCCTTGGTGTGTGCAGTTGTGAACTGTTCTTTGGAGATAATAGGTAGATAAGTGGTGACAGGTATGCTTTGGGGTATGATTACTGGAGACAGGGGTGTAAAGCTTTTGCCACACCTGTCTGAAACAGGTCATTGATGTCCTCAGGTGCAGTATAACTGGTACTGTCTACTATGAATTCGGTGCAAAGCTGGGCCTTCCCTTTTACATTACAGACATAGGAAAATAATATCTTGTGCTCATGCTTAACTATGGCTGCTAATTTAGTTTCATAATTAACTTTAGAGGAATTTATAAGATGTCTCATTTGCTTGTTCAAGCTATGGAAGGTGTTCTTATGCTGAGACTGTTCCCTCTAATTCTTGGACATCAGTTTCTTTTTTGTGTTGCATAATCTATTTATGCTAGCTATCCATCAGGGCGGTTTGTTCTTTTGTGAGCAAGTTTTGATCCCTGAGCATGTTTTGATCTTTTCTGATAAGGGTAAGTCCATACACTTGTAAAGCTGTTTATACAGGGCATTTGTGTACACCTCTGTGTAGGAGTCTTTACAGCAGTGGTAGGAGTGAAACTATGTATGCCATAGCTTAGGAGGCTATAGTTTGCTTTGGAGAAACTTTTTAACCTTTTTGACCCTGAGGGGGTCAGGTATGATTGTTACACTGAACATGACCGATTTATGGTCAGACCTTACCAGCGAGGTTCTCACACATGGAGTAGTGCAGCGATCTCCCATTTTGGTGACTACTAGGTCAAGGACATTCCATCCCCTTGTAGGTTCCATACTAACTGTTCCACGGCATTTATGTTTACAAAGTGCTGGAACAGTTTTTATGCTTTTATATATATATATATATATATATATATATATATATATATATATATATATATATATATATATATATATATCCTAATCGATGGAAGGATAGTTAAAGTCACCCATGCCTAGTCTGTTTGGCTGTATTATGAGTGACTCATGTAGGTCCAGAAAGGCACTGTGTTGTTTTCATGGTTCATGTTGGTGTCTTGTAGCTAACAAAGACATGGAGATGGGTGCCTTTCCTGCAGTTAATTGGACTTGGAGTAACTCTAGGGAGCCATACTGCCTAACCAGTCTTGAGGTGTATTTGACTTTCATGAAGACTGATACACCTCCTCATTTGTTTCTTTCACATTCATTTTGCAGCCTAAATGTGTGGAAGGCATTATAGCCTTTCATGGCCAGAGTACTCTCTGTGGCCCTAAACCATGTCTCAGTGACTGCACAGACATAGACATCTTCACAAATAAGTAGTGCCTCCATTCAGTATAGTTTCTGATTTACACTCTTAGCATTAAGCAGCGTAACTTTGAATTTTGAGGATATGTTTACATCAGGAATTTTGTTCTTATGACATTGCCTAAAAAAGGCATTATGGGGGCTGCAAGTACCTTGGCTAGTAACCAACAGCAAAAGGCGACAGATGAAGCCCATCCCTGGCAAAGCAGAGTAGTCTGTTGACCATATCCTCCCAGGCTGACAAATATGGGATCCCCCTGGATTGGCACCAGTAACTAAGGTAATTGTTGAAGATGGTGATTATTTTGTTTGTATTGAGGCATCATCCTGGGTGAAGGTAGAATGCTGCCTAGTGCTATGGACATACCTGTGTGGGACAGATAATCTGAGAGCTCAGTCATATCTCTGTTCATATAGTCCAGTGAGGTACATTTCAAGTTATTAATTTCAACATGGAGTATGTCAGAGGTGTAACTGTGCTTGTTGTTGAAAAACTCATGTGTGTGCATGACTTTGCAGATCCTGGTACCTGCCAGGCAGCTAATCATGACTTTCTCCTCACACAACCTGATGAGGGGGTCATCTGTATGTCTCACTATGGATTCACTTTTGACCAAGACATTGGTTTTCTGGTGTTTTGCCTTAAGAGCTTAATGGCTGACAAACTAATATGTTTGTTTTTATGTGTAGTGGGTTCCATTGGGACTGTAATGTGTGCAGAAGGTTTGCATTTGTGAGGTCTCTGCTCTTTTGGTAAGCTTCTAATGACTACCTCAGCATATGTGGGGTTATGTGTTGTGCACTTGGTCTGTTGAGGAGGTGAAGTGTGTGTGTGTTGACAGCCAGTTTGACATCTGGTTTGTTGTTACCTGTAAGAGAGAGCATTTATTCTAGATTCATTGTATAGCTGCATTCCTCACATATTGTATTTGTAATGTTTATGAGTACATGTTTGTCAATACACATAAGGCAATAGAAGCATAGCTTTGTAAAAACACAAATATCCTTATTAAGCCTATTTAGATGGTAACAACTGGGCCTGTCTCTGAGGAACATAAGTGCCAGCCCAGAGGTGACTTTAGAATCACCCAACCAGTAGTGAATGTTGCGCTTGAATAGGATCATTGAGGAGCACTGCATCACATGCACTGGAAGTATATAAAAGAGAAGTGTGATTCTCTGGGAGATATATCTGTCTCCACTGCATGTTCTGTTTATGTCGCAGGCTAGGTTGAGAACCCTGGCTCAAATTATTCTTGTCCCATTTGATTTGCACATATCCAGCATTTCCAGTAGGGCAGGGTCTGAAACTTCTCTGTAGGTCAGGAATAGGTCACCTCTCAGCAGCTTGCAGAAAAATGAGTACAGTGACAGGTCTTGTAGTCTTTCCATGTATGTGATGTTGGAAGGACCTGCACCCTCCCAGTCACAAACCTCTATTTTTTCTCCAATTACTGCAGTTGTCTGGTGAGGTACAGACAGAAGGGAGCCTTGAACTCAAATAGTGATCTGATAAGGGTGGAGAACAACAGAGCTATGACCTCCCTGGTCTTGGATGTGATGTCCATATGTATGATGTGCTCAGTGCAGAATGTGTGTCTCACCACTATGGGCACATACTGATGAAAGTGTAGATTGCTATGAACATGTGTTCACAAGTCTCACTCCTGTTAGGTACTTCCTTGCCAAAGGGGACAATGAGGCATTGTCTGCCGTAAGGTTTATTCTGTGAGTTTGGCACTCTCTGTCAACCCCTTCCATAATATATTGCCATCACTGGGGAATATATATGAATATGTCCAATTAACAGTTATCTGCAAATGTGGTAAACCACAGGCCATCTACCATTGGCTGTGCTTCAGGGAAGTCATTTCCACACAGTTGATGGCCCAGCACAGATCCTTATGGTATTCTACTGGTGAGTGAGCTAGTGTTGGAGGTGCAGTCACAACTTTGAGAGTGTGTGTTCTGTGGGTGAGCCAGTTGCCTAGCCAGTTTAATTCCAAGATGGGACATTTTTAGTATGAGACATGAATGTGGGATATTCTCAAAGGTGTTGGATAATTGAACATAGGCAATATGTCCTGTTATCTGTCATCCAGGTCTTTGGGGTCAATATCAAATAGGTCCATGAGGGTCAGTAGGGAATCTCAATCCTTGACAAACACAACATGGGTTGACTCAAGTATGTTGAAGGTCAACTATATCCCTGTGGCTAAGGCCCATGCTGATCCCTTCCCTAGACTTGCAGATAAGGCTTGTTAGGATTATGGGTCAATAGTTGTAGTTCTGCATGTTAACAGATTGATGTGCATTGCATATGACACAACATTTGATATTACTTTCTGTAGTGTAGGTGATATATGTGTGGAAAAAGTACTGAGACACCAGGGTTACAGTGCTTGTGGTGAGGAGGAACACATGGCTGTATTGTAAATATGTGACATATTGTGATATAGGGCCATAATTTTTTAATTTTTCCACATATAATGTCATGTCATACACAAGAAATGCACAATAAACAGCAGCAGTACTTAATATGTAGTTTTCTATTGTGTAACAATTAGCAAAGAGCATACACATGCAAGATATACCTGTTTGAACACTGCTTAGCAGTGCACAAATGCAAGCCACATTGCTAAAGTCTGACAGTTACCGTTGAGTCTATGAAACACTCCTGCTACTTAACTGACTCTGTGGCAGCATGTGTTAATGCATTGATACTTTCCTTTTTGGGGCCAGTTGGTACTGGGTTTGAATAATTTTCTCTTTCTCTCTCTTTTTTTTCTTTTCTCATGTTTGTGCACTGCACTGCTGAATGCAAACATGGGAAATGGAGAAAAATGAATGTCAGGTTTGGCTGTGTTTATCTAGTGTGCACAAACTAGAACCCAGGGGCAGACAGGAACCAGACAGCCAAAACAGAAACCAGATGCATTCAATTAATAGTATTGGGCATTGGGCAAAACCGCTAAGTGATACTGCACAACAGTTAACAGTGAGACCTTAAGAATGAATAGTAAAATAGGCAATATAATGTAACTAATCCTGTGGCAGCAATTGTAAGTGTAGGGCTGGAATACAGATGGTCCTGGGTTCTAGTACATGGTGTAGAACCTTTGTTTTACTGTTGTAGCATTGCAGGTTATAGCAATGAACTGCAACATAGGCACGGATTTTCTTAACCTTCTTGTGGCAACAGGTGTAAGTGCAGGACTGCCATACACATATTCCTGGATTCAAATCCAGCATATTCCTTACACTTTTACTGTTGTTCTACTTCCCATTATAGTCACTCTCACTTCTAACACTTGACATAGTGTAGCTTATATTAATTATATGCATGAGGGTTGAGACACTAATATTGTGTCAATTATTTTTTTATCTATGTATTATCAAATGTATGACTGGGGTATACTGTGTGTGTCCTGTAAGTATATTTCTGCTGTCTGGACTGGCACAGCCTTCACATTTGACTAACATACTTACACAAGCATCTGTACATCAAATAAACCTGAAATTGCATTGCTTACCAATGTTACGCACCACTTACCATCACACACCCCAGAGTACTGTGTTTGTGTGATGGTGTGCAGTGAGCAACATTTTCAAACAATGTGCACATTCCCAGTAACTGAGATAACTGGAATTGGCAGAAAACCATCACTCTCCATTGATATTGATCCATGATAGACATGGCAGATATTTGTGGAGAGGGTGTGAGAGTTAGGGCTCAGAGATGGGGTGTCCAGTATTCCAACATTTTTGTTGGATTCCTAGTGAAACACCACTGCGCCAGGTTGCTGCAGAGGGACTATGGTGGGTCTCATTATAAGTCAGATTTTTGGGACAGTTTGATCCAGGCTCTGACCAGTGCCACCGCTATCCCCACACTGATGACCAATGTAGGCGTCACTTTCATAACCTACATCAGAGGAAGTGGGGAATTTAGGATGGAGGACATCCCACACTTGTGTAAGTACCAACTACAGAGAGTACTTGTAAGGCTTAAAAGCTGAACATAGGCAAGACTGGTATTCATAATGGTATTTTGTTCTGTTCTGTTTTTCCACAGCTGCCATGGAGAGAGAGAGTGCAATGTTAGGACCCATGCCACTAGATTGGTGAAGATGATGAAGAAGGCATGTGGTATGTATACAGCAGATGAGTAGTGTTATTGTAGCATTAAAAGTTAAAAAAGCTTTTTGGTATTTTAATCAGTTGTATGAAATTGAGCTAGCATATCCAAACTGTAAATGGAAATATGCATGCATTAGTCTGTAGCACAAACAAAGATAGCTTGTTTGGTATTTTATACAGTTGTATCAAATTGAACATGCATAGTCCAACTGTAAAAGCAAGCACACATGCATTAGTCTGTAGCACAAACCAAAAGTACAATATTAGACTTTAGTCAGAGGTGTTAGGTTCAAATACCACACTTACAACTATACAATAACTGTTAATTCTTCAATTATGTGTAATTTAAAAGTTTAAAGTAAAAGCTCTATACCAGTGGCACACATGCCCTGCTATAAACTGCATTCTGAATAATTGGAATATGCATATGTGCAATATATGCACATGGAAAGAAGTACTTGCTGAAATCTATAGCATAATGTGCATCTGTTAGGAGATGCTAGTCTTAAAAGTAATAAGTTATCTGTGAAGGGGTAGTAGTGTTAAGAGTGAAGATTAAGATAATAGAGTCAGATAATTGTATTAATGCATTGTATGTTACATATGAAATCTGTTTTTTTCTCTCACCCTCAACCCTTATCTCTTTTATTTTGCTTTTTTTGTTGCTTTATTTTATTATGTGACTTCAAAATGTGTCCATATCATCCATGTGTACCACATCAGGAAATGATCCACAGCACAGTGGAGTAGGCCTGCCCCACAGGATCCATCTGTCCCCACTCCACCAGCCCTAGTACCATTGCCCAGCATGTCTGGGAGCCGACCTGACAGCACTACCTATGTTGCCCCTGCACTATCTGCCCCTCAGGTAACTCTGCCCCAGAGGCTAAGCCAGCAGATCCCTCCAGGAGCAGTGGCAGGGGTGGTGAGTTCATCACCACAGCTGAACTGCCAGGGATGGTGTGTAGAGTTGTCTACCTCACTGCTGTTTTTGCCTACACTGGATGGAGGGGCTCATTTAAGTAGGATCAGTAGGAGGAGGAGACATTGAGTGCTCCAGCCAGTGGCAGAGTGAGGTGACAGTGAAGACAGTTCTTTGGGTGAGGACTCAGTTCTCACAGTCAACCAGCTTGACGTCCATGGGTCCTGAATGTCACCACCCTCACCCCATTCATGGTGTCCATGTCCATCAACATTCCTGGTATCTTGTCTAGTTTGCCTTGCCTGTCTGCAATTGCTTCCTCACTTACTCAACTTACCAGACCCAGACATACCTACAACCCTTCCTCAACATTCCTCTCCTTCTCCAAAATAAATAAATAAAAATGGGCACCTGTCCCATAAAAAAATTTCCCCATACAAAGCTCTCCATTTTGCACACATGTCTTCTTGACACACTTGATTTAGTCCAATTGGCTATACAACATGATTGTGTTGTGGTCATTCCTCTCTGGAGGTGACAGTCCAAATTCAGTTAATATTCTGCATATATTATCATTTTGTACTGTTGCAGAAATAGATCACTATGGTTCTTTCCTATCTCCCTCCTGCACATTTTTATATTACTTTCCATTTGTTCTTCCCCATGTTTGCTCCCCATTTCACCACTGTCCTATTTCCCCATTTATTTTCTTTAATGCATTATTACGCCATGGTGCACATTGCATACTAATGTGCAGCAACGATAATACAAAAGTACTTAAAAGTGTTAGATTCAGTTGTATTTGAACCCAGCACCATCTGGCCCCAAAATGGAATGTATTTCTGCATTAACATGTGCCACCACAGAGTCAGTTAACTAGCAGGTGTATTCCAGAGACTCAATACTAACTGTCAGAATTTAGCATCCCCATTTCACCACTGTCCTATCTTCCGCATTTCTTTTCTTTAATGCATTGTTGAGTGATGGTGCGTATCAAGTACCACCACTCACCAATGGTAAAGCAAAAATAGTTAAAAGTATTAGATACAGTTGTATTCCAACTCATTACCATCTAACCCCAAAAAGGTACATATTACTGCATTAACTTCTGCTGCCACAGAGTCAGTTAAGTAGCAGGTGTATTCCACAGACTCAGTACTAACTGTCAAACTTTAGCAATGCTGCTCACATTTGTGCAGTGCTTAGCAATGCACAAACAAGTATATCTCACATGCGTATATACTTTGCTAACCATCATGCAAACCTGCTGCTCCTCATGCTATGGAAATGTATATATTAGGCTGTGTTTCTCCTGTTTATTGTCCACTTCCTTTGTATGACATGAAAGTACATGTAGAAATATTTGAACATATGGGACCTATTTAACTGTATTTCATATGTTTAAAATACATCCATGTGTTGGCACCCTGCAAGCACTACAACCCTGGGGTCTCAGTACTTTTGCTACACAAATATCCACAGGGACAGAGGTGACCTTTGACATACTTGACCCTACCCATTTTGGGTTTGGCAAGGGTAGATCTAGCTTATTGACCTTTGTGGACTTCTTGGATTCTGACCCCAAATACCTGGATGAGACATAACAGGACATATCCCCTATATTGAGTTATTCAAGGCCTTTGACACTATCCCCATTAATGTCTCATAGTGAAGATCTCCCATCTGGGAATTAGCCATTCAGTACAAGATGAAGAGACAAATGGCTCACCAGCATAACATACACTCTCAAAGTTGGGGACTGCACCTCCACCACTAGCTCACTCACCAGTGGAATACCACAGGGATCTGTGCTGGGTCCTCAGCTCTTTGGGAAATACTTCACTGAAGCACAGGCAACAGTAGATTTCTTGTGGTTTACCATGTTTGCAGATGATTGTTAACTGGACACACTTGTATAGAGTCTCCCAGTGATGGTAATATATTACAATAGGGGCTAACATAGACTAATGATTGGTGACAAACATACAGTGACTCTTTGCCACCTTTGTTAATGAAGTACCTCTGCTAATTATGATATGCATAGCAGCCCCTAAGCTCAGACAAAATGTTGTGAGACTTATGAACACATGTTGATAGCAATCTACACTTACATCACTATGTGTCCATAGTGGTGACACACATAAACTGCATTGCACACATCATACATATTGGCATCACATCCAAGA
Source organism: Protopterus annectens (assembly GCF_019279795.1). NCBI lineage: Eukaryota > Metazoa > Chordata > Ceratodontiformes > Protopteridae > Protopterus > Protopterus annectens. Next base: position 393,606,077 of record NC_056726.1, read on the forward strand.
ACAGGCTAGTTATGACTCTGCTGTACTCTACCATTATCACACCAATAATGGAGTACAATGCTCACATTTCTCTTTACCTCACCAGACACCCGCAGCAATTGGAGAGAACATTAGGTTGTTGTTGGGAGACTCCCAGGCATCCAAACATGACATACATGGAAAGACTAACATACTTGTCACTGTACTCTGTATCATGCAGGCTGCTGAGAGGTGAGCTATGGCTGCCCTGAAGAGCAATCTCAGACCCTGGCCTTCTGTAAATGATGGACATCTGCAATTCAAATGGGACAACTACAAATTGCTTCAAGATTCTCAACCTAGCCTATGACATAAATAGAATATGCTGGCAAGACAGATATATCCCACAATGATTCACACTCCTCTGTAATTGGCTCTCACTGCCTGTGAAACAGTGCTCCTTAATGACCATGTTCAAGCACAACCTTGACTACTGGTTGGGTGATTGTAAAGTCACCTCTAGGCTGGCACCTATGTCCCTCATGGTCAGGGCCAGTTGGTGCTGCTCACAAAAATGATCTGCTAATAATGACCATCCAGCTATGCGCCATAGTGGTATCTGTGTTTTTGCACAGCTACATTTCTAAAGACCCTTGTGCTATTAGGCTAGTAGGCTCATATGAACCTATGAAGCTATGTGCCTCTACAGGCCTCACAAGCTGTTGTCAACCACATGACCTGCTGATGTCATCTACTGTAAGTTCACCTGCACTCTTATATAAAATAGACTTGTGCCATTGTGCTTTCATAATGTACTGTGCTTTGTAGTCTGTGTACTTAGTGGCTCTGTTCTCACTGCAGTCAACTACGCACGCATGCACACATATGTGTGTGTGTGTGTGTGTGTGTGTGTGTGTGTGTGTGTGTGTGTGTGCGTGTGTGTGTCTAGAGATCAGAGCAGATGCGTGCATCCTACAGTTACTTCTCCAGTTGCATGGATTGTTTCCCATCCTCTTTTCTCCCCCATAGCCTGCTGATATCTACTATAAGTTTACCTGCACTCTTGTATAAATCAGACTTGTACTGTAGCACTTGTGTAATGTACTGTGTTCTGTAGTCCACATACTTAGGTAAGTAGGGATTCTATTCTCACTGCAGTCAACTGTGTGTGTGTGAGAGCTTTTGCTTGATATTGCAGACAGCATTTTACACCAGCATGTGGGACAGTGTTATCTTCTCCTCAGCAGACACTCCTGGTGTCATCATCTATAAATTGTTGTCTGATAGACTCTAAGTCAGACATGAGCTGTGGTGCTTGCATAAAGTACTGTGTTCTGTAGTCTGCATACTTAGATAGGTAAGGGTTCTATTCTCACTAAAGTCAAGTGCATATATGTGTGTGTGTGTGTGTGTGTGTGTGTGTGTGTGTGTGTGTGTGTGTGTGTGTGTGTGAGCTGTTGCTTTACATAACAGAGAGTATTTTACACCAGCATGGGGACACATTTTATCCTCAACAAACACTGCTGATATCATCAGCTATATCACATTTTTGGATATGCAGGACTCCCACCAGGGCAGAGTCAGTCAGAAGTCACTTCATCCTATACAGTAAGGTTTGCAGTGACATGGGTTTTAGTCTATCCACATACATCATGGCATGGTGTGTAGGCCCTGTGTTATCTTGCTGAGAAAACCCTGTGGTCTCTCCAGCTAAATGTGTCTGGTGAGGTACATGTAAAAAAAGAGCATTATACTCTATTAGTGCTGTAATGAGGTTTGACTACAGTGCCGTCATACAGTCCTAAGATATCAATATGATGGCATGACTTAGGATGTGCACAACATAGGCTTTCAATATCAGTGTGGACAGTTGATGGCCAAAGTTCAGATTACTATATAAATGTGTTCCCAATGCTTGCATCACTAGGTTTCTGCATAGCAGGACTGTTGTGATTAACATAGAACTCCACTTTTTAGATGGGCAACATTACAAATGCACATTTCTGCATTTATTTGTAGATCATGTGCCTTTGTTACCATTCAGTTGTGTGTGTTAGCTCCTCCTGTACTATGTTATCATCATTGGTGGACTCAGTGATTGCACACAATATGCAAGAATCAGCAAACTTGGTAAGCAAAGGTCATATACTTTAGCTTGAACTGTTGAGAAATATGATTCAAACAGTGAAGGACCACGCACAGATCCCTGGGGTTTGCCAGTGGTGACAGTTCTACTGGTACAGATTGATTCATCAACTTTCACATGATGTGTTCTGTCAGTTTGCCAGTTGTTTACCCATCAACTGATGCAAGGTTTAATCCCTAGCTTGGGGTTTTTCCTCAATGATACCTGCGTGCTATTGTGTCAAAATCCAAAGCCAGATCTCAATAGGCAGTATGCACTGTCTTACCTTCAACCAGGCCTATCACACAGAATCAATATGCTGTGACATCATCACAGATCCCCTATGGGATGACCCAGCACATATACCTTCCTGATATGGTTGAATACACAGTTCAACACACCCTCCACATGGCCTATGTTTCCTTACAAGTGTGTACATCAACATGCATCCACTTGAGTTGGGGGGACAGCACCTGATGCATGCATGTATAGAGATATCCTGACTCTCCTTGACTGTGCGGTAGACCAGCATGTTATCATGGACCTCCTCTACATGTGCACCAGTAATATTCCAGGTGTGTACAATTCACCTCTGTGAGTTGTTACTGCTACATTAGGTCCATTACATCTGATAGATGTCCTCAAAGAGGTCATTGAGGGCATGAATGATGACAACAGCATCAATGTGTGGAACTTGAACAGGTCAAGGCATTTGACAAAAATCCACACTGAAGTATTGAATCAACACTGCCATATGAGGCCATAAACACCTATGTACATTACCAAATGGGTAGACCAGTGTATGACATACATCACATCTCACTATGTTGAACTGTGTGACATGACATATATCTCAGATCCAGCGATCAGGTCATTACATCAGGGGTGTCTGCTAGGCCCTTTCCCACCTATTAGGTCAGTGATGGACACCACAGATGACCTACACATGCTCTATCCAACCAGCTGCCTGAAGGACTACAGCTTGTAGGCAATCATTGACTCCAACTGTGATATTAGTATGATGCAGACAGTATCAACACATACCAGAGACTACTGCCACAGTCATGACAGCACCTGCACTGACAAGACACATGGAAGGATTTGTTGAAACAGGAAAAAGACACATTACCCTGCTTTAATGTGGACATCACACCCTATAATCAGACCTACAGGTATATGACCTGTGTTCTGGGGTAGAGGGAAAGTGGAACATCCACCAGCTTGTGGTGACAGTGCTGACTACTATCTTGAATGTAACACAAGTACTGGGTATGTGAAGGACATGCACATCAGAGGCCATAACAACTTCATGGTTCTCAACCTTCATCACACCAGTAACTGTGTACAATGCACCCTTCTTCATGTACCTTCCTACACATCTTCCAGTGATGTGTAACTGAAGTGTACCACATTTGTCATAGTGTGCTGTCACATAGCTTATTGGCTATACCTTGGTGTTCTTTCTGGGGAATATACATGGCTATCTGATGGTGCAGAACAACAAAAGGTTCATAGGTGTTTACTAGGCTAATGCATCCCAAATCTCTGACAAGTTATAATACCTTTGATAAGTGTAACCAGGGGCTTAGGAGATGAAACATTTACAAGCAGGGGCCTGGGAGATGAGCTGTTTACAGGTTGCCTGTGTCCATTAGAGACATAGGTGCCAAACCAGGGATGAATTTCCTGTCCCCCTCCAATTGTCCAAGTTGCACTTGAATTGGTTTAGGGAGGAACTCTGCTTCACATGGATGGGGAGCCTGTTCCAGAGACAGGGTAGTCTCTTGGATATATATCTGTGTCTCCATCAGGTCCTATTTATGTCACAGGCAAGGTTTAAGTCTTTAGACTGGCTAATTCTGGTGCTGTTTGTTTTGTGGATATGCAGGAGGCCCATCTGAGTGGGGACTGACAATATCCTGTATACCAGGCATAGATGTCCTGTCAAAAGCCTGTAGGAGACAGAATACAGGGATAGTGCCTTGAGGAGGTCTGCATAGGACATCTTATTTAAGCCCTGTATTCCTAGTGAAGAACGTCTGTGGATCTCCTAATTGTTGGATATGCTTGGTTAGGTACATACCAACGGGGGCATTGTACTCAATGACAGGTCTGATAACTGCCAAATGCAGTGTAAAAATGACTTCCTTTGACCTAGATGCCATACCTTTGTTTACAAGTCACAGAACATAGAATAATGTCCTCACTACTGTAGACATGGGATAGCCAAAGGCTAGATTACTGTCTATGTGTGTCCCTAAGTCTTTGACTACTGAGTCAGCTTTAAGGGGTGTGTTTTCAATATGATAGTTATCAGGGGTAGAGGACTTCCCAAAGGAAACTATTATGCATTTCTCGGCATTTAGTTTTAGTCCATGGCTCTGACACCAGTTGTTTGTCTGTGTCACCCCTTCCTGGAGAACATTTGTTTCAGTGTGGGATTCAGTGACAGCTCCTAATTTGCAATCATCTGCAAATTTAGTCAGCCAGAGACCATTGACTCTGGCCTTGACTTCAGAGAAGAAAATGCCAAAAAGGAGCAGTCCAAGGACCGATCCCTGAGGAACTCCATTTGTGAGTGGCCTCTTTGTAGAGGTGGACTCCCAATTCTAACTTCCTGGGTCCTGTCTGTGAGCTAGTTGGCAAGCCACTCGGTGACATATGGGTTTGTACCTTTTGAGTGTGTCAAGAATGCCTGAGTGGGGTACTGTGTCAAATGCCTTGACCAGGTCAAGGTAGGCAGTGTGAACCATTTAAAAATAGAGTACACAGATATTCATATTCTAAATTACCTTTAATTATTGTTCATTACAGTTCAGTTTTAATGTTTATTTTTACTGTGCTTGGTTATGTTGTCTCACTTTTATGTATTGTTTAATTAATTGTAGTCACATGTGGTTTTGATTTGGTATTTAAACACTTGGATGCATTTCACTAGCAGTTCTGAAGAAGTCCTGTATTTTAGGGATGAAAGCACTTAACCGTTATGTTCTATTGTACTATTGTATTTTTTGTCTGGACATTTTTGGGGTTTGTGATTAAATATTAATATATTTTTACATCTGATTCCTTGACTGTGATTTATACATCTGGATCTCTTTGGACATTGATGCCTTTGAAGGTTTACGTCATTCTGTACTACGTGAGCCTTTTTACTTGTTTATGTGTACATGAGTGCCTGACTATACATCAGTAGTAGTTACCTTGGACACAGAATATCATAAAACACACCAAATATTCCAAATACCTAAACACAAATATCACAATGATCAGAAATGCCAAAACTAAGACAGATTCCTACAAAGCTGTCTTCCCTGAGTGAAATAATCTAGCACGCACTCCCAAGTGACTCCTCACCTGCTTAAATATTTTTACTCCAAGGTTGCTACAAATCTGACATGGAGTGATCATTCCGAAAAAAATGAAAATAAATTGATTGCTGTTTCATTGGCATGATGTGTTCTCAGACTGCCCATAAGTACACATTTTGAGCCAAAATATTTTGTTACAAAATCGAAGCAGGCAAACAAAAATAAGGATAGCAAACTGGAAGGTAAAATTCTTGAAGAATTAAAAAAAATGAGGTATTCTTTTCTGGAGCATTTCTCCCCGGGCCTCCGCTGAAAACAGGATCTGTAGAACCTAGTCGGACTTTCCCGGTTAACAAATGTTAAATAAATAAATAAAATAAATTAATTTTCCTTGAACAACTCAAAGAAAACTCTCCTTTTTCTATATGATCACATGGCATGATGTATTTATGTATTTATTTATTTTGCAGATGCTGCATAGGGGTTTTAGTGTGTTCAGTGCCTTTTAAGTATAGCTTTATTTGGGTACAGTGTGTGATTACAGTAATTTGAAAGGTATACCATTTAATACGGTCCTGTAATTTTGATGTTATACTTTTCCTGCTGTGAGAATATGTATGCAAACAATAGGCAGAAGCAGTGTCAGCTACAATGTGAATTTTATGACAGCTATTGAGCAAAAGCTTGGTGCAAAAGTCACTACAGGCTGACTGATGTAGCACTTTGCAATGTTCAAATGAATGTTTGCTTATGTTGTGCAATACATTGGTGTTGAGACATAGTTATTCTGGATAAAGCAATGAAAAATTGCCAATGGCCATCCTGCATATCATTCATGGTCTCTAATAATAAACAACCACCACAGATGGAGAGATTGTAGGTGTGGATCAGTTCTCAGACTTTCTGCAGTGTAGTGTTACTACAACCCCACTAACTGTGTCAGTGTGTTTTTACTCATGTGCAAGTTAGTTTGTATAAAGAAACCAATCAGTGGATGGAAGCAATATTACACAAAAAGTCTTTTTTTTAAACTTTGACTACTTTGTCATTGTTTTCCTACTTATGACAGAACAGCATCAAGTTTTAAATGAATTACATTTTCCATAAGTGTTAGAAATAAGCAGTTTGGACCTATCATATCAGGACTACATGAAATAAAACATGATTCATAGTGATTAATAAGAGTTATATCATTCATCGAATCATCAGGACCAGCTGCACCCATAGTGTTTTCTGCTGCTATAGAGCTTTCATCTATGCAGCAGTAGTATGCAAATTAACCCTCTGCTGATGATTTGTGTGATTCATAAATACAGTTGTAGGGTTATCAAAAGAGTAATATGGCATAGCAGCCTTTATGCTATGCCAGAGCATGGTGGTGTGGGGGTGGGGGACTGCAAAACTGTCTGTGCTGCAGAGTGGAGTGCGCACTGGAAGGACAGGACTTCAGTATAACTATGCTTGAGGTGAAAGTGAGCAGGGAAAAAATGAGGCACTGAATACGTTTGTGGGCAGAGCATGTTATTTGTGGTATGAAAATATCTCTAGCGGTATGTGACAGAACTGACAAGGGTGGGAATGCATACATGTCAAGGGTGCTGTGGAGCAAGATTCAAGGAAGACAGGGGGTCTCTGTATCTCCATAAGAATGCTGTGAACTAAGTGGCAGGGGTGAGAGGGGTTGACTATGCGTGCTGGGTGATGAGAAGTGAGTGGGTTAGAAATAAGGGACAACTGGCTTAATTTCTAGTATCACAACAGGGGGACTGAATGTCTGTCAGGCTGGGGAGACATGATTGACAAACTATGATGCTTTGTCAGAGATGGTTTGTACTTGTCACCACTTGGCTTCTAGATACTTTTAAAAACTATATCTATCTCCATAGTGCATTTTTGTAGGCCATGTAAAGCTGTAAAACCCTCCAACATAACAAAAAAATCACTCACACTCACCTAAATGTATTGCCGCTCAATGAAGTTTGAATAAAAAACTGCACTCCCTGGAAGCACTGCTCACCCTGGAGAACACAGACATATGTAAAGACATTTAAACATATTTCAGAACCATGGACAGTGCCCCGGCTGTCAAAGGCTATAATGACTTTCATACATTTTGATCCCCTCACCTCAGGATAAACAAAGGGTGGGGGTATCTTAGTGTTCTTAAGGACACCACTTGATTGGTCCAATAACATGACTTGTTTGAACTGCTCCATGCCCAACTAACCACAGGTGCAACCCCCTGTCATATCCTTGCCAGCTACAGATCCCCTAAAAAGAGTCAGGAAAACCACACCTTCTACCTAAACCTACTGGAATCTCTTAACATCCAGCCTAACAACATACTTATGGATGACTTCAACTACCCTCCATAAACTGGGAGACTTATATGACCAATAATTCACTTGCTCAGAGGTTTTTGGAATTCATCAATGCAAACACCCTGGAGCAAATAGTTATATCCCCAACTAGAGGTACAAATACACTAGACCTAGTACTCACAAACATGAGGTAATGCTGCTCTCTGCCATGCATTAACTCATCTCTGATAAGATCTACACAAAAAAAGATCTCCTTTGGTATTAAAACTTTCCTAGAACCCCCATCAAACTCCAGTCTGTTAAGAAATTTGCTAAGCCTAAGTATCTCAATCTATGTGACAGCTTATTAAACTTCCAAGCCCCTCAAACCCAGATGATCCTTGTACACAAAAGCACCATACAACCACATTCATAGCTGCACAGAGGAGACAGTACCTGTCTGAGTTAAACCTATGGTTACTGGTAAACATAAGCCACCCTGGTAGAGCCGTAGCATAAACAGACTATAAGAAAAACAATCCTCTCCAAAGCCAAGAGGGAACAGACAAAACAGTGCATAAAGACAATCACCAGTTTAAACAAACAAGTTAGAGAGCTGGTCAAATCTGCCAAGCAAACTGCGAGGCAAAAATAGTCTCTCAGGTGAAAGATAACCATAAGGCTTTTTTTTAAATTATGTTCATAACCTCAGGGGAAACGCTCAACAATATGCAGACTTAATCATGAATGGCAACTCTTACACCTGGCCTGAAGCTACAGCATACCTGCTGGCTGACAAGTTCAGATCAAACTTCTCGTTGCGTCACATCCTACCACACCCAAAGAAATACCAGCAACCATCTCCCTACCAGTAATTATGATGAGACAGGTCTTTACTGTGCTCGCTACAGTCAAAAACACAGCCTCCATGGGTCCCAACAACATTCCAAGATGTTACTTAAATAGCTTAAAACAAAATCTATCATGGCTACTAGAAACCCTCTTTAACCACAGTTTCCAAATGGGCATTGTCCCAGAGGAATGGAGGACTGCAACAGTCATCAATCTGCACAAGGAGGGCCCATCAACTGACCCATGGAACTACAGACCCACGAGCTTGACCAGTCTTATCTAAAAGACCATGGAAAGCACTATCATGGGACTAATCTATAATGACGCAGGAAATCTCCAAAAACTGAACCAGACCCAATTTGGCTTTGTCAAAGGGAGGTCTAGCCTGGTCAATCTGGTGGACTTCTTTGAGAAAGTCACCAAGGACATGGAAGAGGGTAAAACGGTACACACCACTAATTTAGACCAGGTCAAAGATTTCTACACAATCCTCCACTTGGAGATCATAAATAAACTTACTGCATTAAGCATAACTCCCCTACATTGTTAGGTGGATAGCAAACTGGGGGACATCTAATAACAAACTTGTTACTAGCAGTATCCCACAGGGCTCAGTTGTGGACCCCTCTTGTTTGGTATATACTTCTCTTAAGTGAAAGCCAGTGTTGGGGACCTCTGGCTCACCAAGTTTGCCAATGACTGTAAGCTAGGAGCCATACCTGAATCCCCAAATGATGGTGGTGATTCCACTTCCATTAACAAACCTGTTACTAATGGTATTCTATAGGGCTTACTATTGGGACCCCTCCTGTTTGGTAGGTTTGGTCACTGAAGTGAAAGCCAATGTGGGGGCCTCTGATTCACAAAGTTTACTGATGACTGTAAGCTAGGTGCAATCATTGACTCCCTAAATGATGTTGACATCGTGCAAACAGGCCATAAATGATAAACAAACAGTGCCAAAACCATAGTCTGAGAGTAAATGCTAAAAATTCTCTAATCATGCCCTTCAGTAAATCAGATATCCTTGCAAATTATAATATTGATAGCACACCCCTAAAAGTAGACCCAGTGTTGAGGCACCTAGGAACACAGATAGATAGTAACCTAAACTTTGACCACCAGGTAGCTACACTAGTGAGGAAACCCTTTTATGTGGCTCAACTTATAAGTAAAGGCATGGAATCAAAGTCAAAGTAATTTATATTGACATTGCACAGCACATTGTACAGTGTTCCCTTCTGCATGTACCTGACTAGGCACTTATACCAACTGAAGTGGACCTATAGGTATTTCGCTAAAAAAATACAAAACGTAAGACACATGTCATATGTGGACCAACCAAAGGCCCTAACACTTTACTCCATCTCTAATTGCTTATTGAGAGGTGACTTATGCCTGAATTACAAGGCATTCTCTGATCCAGCCCTGATGAAAGTTTTACATATTTCCAAGAAAAATTATACAAGGGTTACACGTTCCATGGACCTGAACCTTATTAGTGACTCTAACAGAACTTGCTGGACAAACAGATTCATATCCCAAAGACTACCTCATCTATGGGATAAACTTTCCATTTTTGTAAAACAAAGCTCGTCCTTCAGTCTCTTCAAAAATAATTTGAATAAATGAATGGGGAACTGTAAGTTTACTCACAGGTACTGCCCATGCCCCATATGGACAGAGGCAGCCTTTAAAATGACTCAGGGCTCCAACACCCAAAGACCCACTACCCCAGTACTACCCATCCCATATCTAGGGAATTAAAATGTAATACTGTCATATCCTGGGTATTACTGGCTAGGCTTGTAAAGGCTATTGCACCATTTACCTACTAATCGTCTATGAACCTATGGATGTTCATAGGTTCATAGGTGTGTACTAGGCTAATGGCCCTGGGGCCTTTACAAGCCTAGCCCATAGAAGTGCCCTGGTATTGTGCTGCCCGTCATTAGTTCCTAGTGCCTCCATCAAGTAGAGCCACTGGAGTGATCCCCAGGGTGAACTTTCTATTTGCCATCCACTCATCAAGATTTCTCTTGAAGAGGGCTAGTGAGGTGCTCTGCTTGACATGTACAGTATGGGAAGTCTGTTCCAGAGCATGGGCTGTCTCTGGGTTATAAACCTGCCCCTCCAGCATGTTCTGTTGATTGTGGTAATGAGGTTGAGGTCTCTGGAGTGTGTTGTGTGTTGGGACAGGGATTTCTTTAGATGTAGCATTTCTAATGGCTTTGTATGTCAAGCAGAGATTGCCTCTTAGTAGACGATATGAGACAGAGAATAGCTGGAGTTTTTTGAGTCTGTCCATGTTGGGGAATAGATATGTCTTTCTTTGTGCCAAACACTGTATGACATATCTGGCAAGGGTGCTTAACATTGATCTATGTGTATTTGTTACTAGCCTTAAAAGACTTGAGGGGATACATGGAAGAAGGGAGAATAAGCACACAAGCTGTGTACTGATGATGGCAATGCAAGGGGGAATGTTATGGAAGTTTATCCTTATCAGGGACTCAACTTAATGAGGATAAGTTAGTCTGTAGTCCAATAACATGCATGTTGGAGATGGCATATGGCTTTGATGGGGAAGGATTTTATGTGTATGTGTTACTGTGCATGTTTCATATGATAGGAGTGTAAGAGGTGGGGGCGGGGTTGCAAGTGCTGCTTGTCTGCTGTGCTTTTACCACCCTCATATCATGTGTCTGTCAGTGCTGCTTTCCAGGACATATACCAGAGTCACTAGGGCAGGGTACTAAAGTTTTCATGAAGCATTAAACTTGAAGAATCTTTGCTGAGTAGGGCTAAGCAATTCAAGATTGTTCATGCATTCCAGCAGCTGAGTATTATTTCTATAGTTAATCCTGATGCCATAAAAATTGCTGATTTTGTGCATTAGGCATATAATACTAAATTTATTCTGACAATGATGAAACAAATTCTGCTTCAGTATATGACACTTGTATAATTTGTTCCCTGATTTGCTAATACTATTCATTTATATAAAAAGTACATCAATTAAAGAAGAATATGTGTCACTCCTGTATGAAATAATTATATATATATATATATATATATATATATATATATATATATATATATATATATATATATACATATATAGGTTCATAGGTTCATAGGTAGGTACTAGGCTATCTGTCCAAGGGCCTATGTAAGCCTAGCCAACAAGCTTCTCTGGCTTACGCCACCCAGGAAAGTTATTTTCCTGTGCCCTTGTCGAGCAGAGACACAGAAGTGATCCCCGGGGTGTATTTCCTATTTCCTATCCACACATCAAGATTTTTCTTGAAGAGTGCTAATGAACTTTGCTTGATATGGATGGGTAGCTTGTTCCAGAGTATGGGAAGTCTCTGAGACAGGAATCTATCCCTCCAGCAGATCCTGTTTATTGTGGTGACAAGGTTTAGGCCCCTAGAGTCTGTAACTCGGAGGGATTGGGATTTCTTTTGGTGTAGCATGTCCAACAGCTCTGGGTTTGACATAGCTTTATATGTTAGGCAGAGATCATCTCGGAGTAGGTGATATGCTATGGAATAAAGCTGGAGTTTTTTGAGACAGTTAGTGAAGCGCATCTGTTTGTTGCCAGTAATCCTCTTTGTGAGGTACTTCTGTGGCCTTTCCAGCTGCTGCAGATGTCTTGTGAGGTACATTCCAAAAGGGGTGTTGTACTCTATAATGGATCTAATATAAATAATATCTCAATTAACAAATGAGGTCACAACAATACAGGACAGCTGCCATGTTATCAACAGTCTCCATAACTCTTGAAAAATGTAACAAAAAAAAAAACTTGACCACTAAACTAAGAACAATCTACTATTGCTTACATATGATGATTTCTGCCTACCTAGGCCATCGTGCAGACACAGTACTACTCTTCTTTCTGAACATGGTAAATCACCAATGAAACCACAATATACATAATTTCTGCCTGTATCTTCTTATATTTATCTAAAGTATCTGACCCAGTCTCCCATGAATTGCTTCTAGCCAGATTTTCCAACTTTGACATGAGTAGAAAAAATGCAGTGATTCTCCAGTTACCTTGTTCAGAAGTATTGAGGAATGAAGTTGAAAGGAATTACTTATCTTTCCTGCCAATAACCGTAGTGTACTACACTTGGCCCCCTCATATTTACTATATGCATAAACAACATGCGTGCAACAGTTAACGATACAACTTTTCATCAAATATTATGATTGTACACTAGTCTGTGCAGTTGAATCTAAGTAATCTCAAACAAAATGACAAAACTCTCTCCATAAACTAGAAGAATATCTGGTGGAGTCCCAGCTAATACTAAATGTGCTCCAACCCCCCCCCAAATAAAAAACAAAATAATGCATTTTGCCTCTAATACCATATATCAAAACCCTTCAGATTTCATTATTTCTTCCACAAATAAAAACAGTATTGAACAGATGAGTCACAACTAGCTTCCAGGGGTATTCTTAGATCAAAACCTAAAGTCAGATAATCATATTAATCACATAGTAGCAAAAACAAATCAGAAACTAGTTATGTGATTCAAAAGCCAAACCTACATGACTCCACAAGTCCATCTTCTGCCAACACATATACTCTTACTCATACCATTCTATATGGTTCATTGATAAAATACAACTTAATGAATTACAAGAATGCCAATCTACCACAAAAACACCAGTGTACAATTTCAAGGGAAAATCAATCCAGAGATGTAAGATCTAACATTATATTTAGTCCTTTGCCAATGGACTTGTTAATAAGAGATTATCTCTACTGACTCCCTGAAGAGCACTCTGAATCAAGTTTCTCTTCTCCCAGAAGAGGGGCCGGCCGCTCCCTGGCCTAATAAACAATCTTTGATTTTAACTTGACAAACTTGTTTTTATCTCATACATTGCTCTCTGCTTTGTCATTTGAGTTTCTCCAGGGAGGGTAGACAGGGATTACTTACATCAATCAATTTTAAGCTTACACCCAGATGACATTTTACTAGTGACGAGCACAGACCAGAAAGGGATTGACCATTATTTCTTCCAGTTATCTTCCCGTACCTCTCAAGTGTACATCATTACAAGGAATGTTCCTCATTTTGGATCTTAAAAAGTCCATGTTCCTCAAAGTTCCACATTGAAAGGGTCTGTCACACATTCATTGTTATGAATTGTTATAACTGATATCCTTGATAAGTAGCACTGAATCATATTACTTCATCGAAAGAACTTTTTATAAGGATAAAGTAGCAAATTTTAACCATCCTGTGACCTTCCTAGTTGAAGATGCTAGGAAGCTGTTAGAAGGTGCTCCACATTTTGCCAATTTGTTCCACTTTATGAGAGACAGTAATCCCCATTTAGGAGATGGAAAGTTGGGAACTGTAGGTCTTCCTCACACACCATGAGAGATAACCTTCCAACTTAATATAAACTCGTTTTAGATGTACAGAAGCCATTATTTACAAGGTAAAAGTGACTGGTTGTTTTATTTCCAATCATTATGTGTATTGCTTTTAATCTAAATTTTTTTACATATTTTACTAATTATGGACAATTACTACTATTCGACTACTAATAAAGTGAAAAGTTTATCTGGAGGATAACAACTATGTGGAGTACTTTACCAGCTTGTAGTACTATGGGGATTTTGTCGAGATTTAGTTGGTAATCGTTCACTGCTTCATTTCTTTGTTTGGTTTAGTGTTTTTCTATAGAACTTTCAATCCTTTTTCTTTGTAGTGTCAGTCAATTGTATTGACCTATTTCAGTAGTACAAAAAAGATTGTTGTAGGATTTAATTTTTCAGTTTAGTTTCAGATTATAGTTACATTAATCTTAGCTTAGATAATTAAAATTAGGTCCATTTTGCTGGTAGTACTGTTTACTAATGTCTGGTTGTGTGTGGGATTTTGTTTCATAACATATGCAATTATTGTTGGAAGTATACATGGATTTTATTTCTAGGAGCTTGATTTAGGAAAGCAGTATTGTTTTTTTTTCAGCATTTTGTATGTATTTTATGAGGGTAATGTATTGTTTATTTTTTTCATTAAACTGAATGAGAAATGAATCAGAAATGCAGTTTATGTTTTTATTTTTTATTTTGTTTCACTTTTTATATTTTAAGTAAGTGAAGATTTATGTATGCAGGAATTGTTTTAAGGAGATTAGAATGTTTTGAGGTTATATGTCATTGTCTGTGTTTTGTGTGTGCAGTATGTAAACATTTACCTTAGATTTAAATATAGAGTTTAGAGGAATTTTTGTAGCGTTGGTAATGTGCCAAGGCTGTAGACAGATTGTTGATGCAGTTAAATTTCTGATGACATAGCAACAATTTAGATGACAAAAAAGAAAAAAAAAAACACAATCAGTGTACCAGATACACATTTTTATCACACACTTTATCTGGGGTCTAATCTGAAGAAAAAGTAATAATTAAAATAAAAACTAAAGTCAAAGCTCACACATTGCATGCACAAAACAAAGACACATGTACAACCCCAAACATCACATGCCATGAAAAACAAACCCAAAACCCAAATCTACACTTAGTTAAAAATGGAGAAAAGTCTTGTGAATACAGGCCTTATTGTCATTCACTTAAAAGAAAAACATACACTAAAAGAATAACAAGTAAAATAAACAAAACATCAACTACAATTAACAACTCAGAGAACAGAGTACCTAACAAGCAGGACCAATTCTAAATATCCAAACTACAGTTAAACTAACTAAAAGCATCAGTAAAATATTAAATTGACAAATCATAACACAACTCCTGCTGCATTACCAAAATGTATAAAAAATAACTAACACTATAAAAATATTAAACATCACCTCAGTACTACAGTATAAACTATCCAGAGATATACTCCATTTGTAAAATCCTGTACAAACTACCTAAAACCATATTCAGTAGAAACGTAAGCAATTAATCTACCCCATTGAAATGAAAGGAAACCACTATTCTAACATAAAACAAATCACAAAAAAAAAAAAAAAATCAGATAAATGGAGTATATTGTGGTCTGGTTTGTGTGACATATGAAATATCTCATAGTGTAGGATGACTAAAGTCACATCATGATTCATACCGTCACACTTATGACTAAATTTGTTTCCTAAACCCAAAGTACAAGACATTTCTTATCATACAGCATATCTGCACATATTTCAAGTGTCTTCATTGTGTATTAGGCACTCTGAGCACAAGAGGCATATCATTAATGGCGATAAATTAGCTCTCTCTGCTGTATACCAGCCAGTTCTCTATGCTAACTTCCAGGTATTACTCTTATGACTCTTATGACAAAAGGGAGATGCTTTTGTTTGTAACTGTTACTTTGAAACTAAGAATGGATAACAGAAGAGAGTTAAGTAGATACTTTTATTCTGTTAGTCTATGAGGGATACTAGTGATAATGAAATCTAGGAGAGAATGTTTACCTGCTGAAGCATTAGGTTTGGGGGGATATAATCTTTGGGAGAGATTGGACTGGGAAATGGACAAAGTAAGGTGATTGCCTTTGCTGGAAAGGAAGTCTACATTAAAGTCTGACAGAATGACTATTTTGCTGCATCTTCTAGTATGTTTTATAATGACAATAGTTGCTCTTCTCAAATGTGGTTAATGCACAAGGGAAAAGATATATAAACTGCTTCTACTAATAGATTTCAGTGAGCAGTTATGGTTCCTAAGGCAAGGACCCAGTTTGGGTCATAGTCAGTGACATGAATCCCAGTCCTGGAAGTGGGTTTTGTTATCATGGCTTTCTAATGTAATTCCAAGATTCGTAAGTCTGAGAATTATGAAAAAACAAACTACAAAAATGAAGAAAAACAGTAAATGTCGAATATCACTGTTTCCATTAAAAGTTATTTTTTGCTGGGGGGGACCCCCTGCACTATCCAGTGTTAGTGGCAAGCCCACCTACTCCCCAAAAGTTT
Source organism: Protopterus annectens (assembly GCF_019279795.1). Lineage (NCBI taxonomy): Eukaryota > Metazoa > Chordata > Ceratodontiformes > Protopteridae > Protopterus > Protopterus annectens. Next base: position 393,622,576 of record NC_056726.1, read on the forward strand.
ATATATATATATATATATATATATATATATATATATATGCATGTGTCTGTGTATATGTCTATCTACATATATATCTGTATATAGCTATAGATAGATATTATACCAACTCCAGTATCTCAGAGACAAGAGAATAATATGATGAGAAATCATAATTTTGGATTTTATATCTATATCTGTATCAATATCCATCTATCTATAGCTCTATGTATGTTGCAAAAGACCACCAGAACCCTAATGAAATCCAGAGATAAGGCCTGGGAGCACTGGTGACTAACAAAAAATAACTCAGATAGGCAATCATTCCTTGAATTGCACAATAAAGCCAAATAGCATATAAAATTAGACAAATCCCTCTACTATAAATCCACCCTAAACTCTACCAACCACAACTATAAGCAATTCTGGTCCACTATTAACACTGTCATCCACCCAGGGAAGGTTGATACCTCCAGCCGTCCATTCCCCTCTCCTCCAGCAGTATTGCTGAATCCTTCAGCAAACACTTCACTGAAACTGTAACATCTCTAAACAAACAACACTTCCCTACAACAGCCCCCCAACTCCTAACCCTAAACCCCAACTCCTCTTTTCTTCTTTACCTCAGTACCTACCTCCAACATAAAAAGACTACTGTCAAAACTTAAACCCACCAAACTCGCAGCTAACAACCTCACCTCTGAATACTTGAAAATTACAGCTGATACACTGGCCTACCCAATTTCAATTCTAATCAACCATTCCATAACAGAAGGCTATGTTCCCTCGATATAGAAAATATCCCATATCATTCCCCTCCACAAAGGCACCCCTTCCACCGACCTCTCCAATTACCGCCCCATTGCTATCCTTTCCCCTCTCCGTAATATACTTGAAAAATGTATCAACACCCAGGTCTCCAACTACCACCTAGCTAATAATCTTCTCTCCAAAACCCAACATGGTTTCAGGCCATATCACAGCACTACCTCCGCTTTGCTCTCCTTCACCAACACTATACTTCATCACAAAAACAATGACCTCTTCTCTACGGCCGTATTTCTAGATCTGTCAAAGGCCTTTGACATGATATCTCATGAGCTACTACTCTCTACTCTCCCAACCTCTTCTTCTCACAATCAGCCTGCAACTGGTTCTACAGCTATCTACACGGACACTAACAATCAGTAATCTGGGACAATAACATATCACCTCACCTCCCAGTTATTCTCAAGAGTTCCCCAAGGGTCTATCCTTGGCTCTCTGCTATTCTCACTTTTCACTAACAACCTACATACTGCCACCACACAAGCATCTCTTATAAAGTACGCAGATGACTCTACTCTCATCTGCTCTTCCCCCACTCTACCAGAACTACAACAAATCACACAGGAATCATTCCCTTCTGTAGTAAGCTGGCTATCCAATTCTCAGCTCCTACTCAACCCAAGTAAGAACATTTCTCCTGTTCCAACCTTCCAAGGCCACCCCAAAACACCCCCACTTCAACATTCTTGCCAAAGGCAATACCATCATCTCTCCATCAGAACACACAAAATTACTCGATGTGGAAATAGACAACAAACTTAGATTTGACACCCACATATCTCTCAGAATAAAATACGTTTACAAGAAACTTGGTGCATTATATCGAAGCTACCAACTCCTAACCAAGGTGTCTAGAATCTCATAACCAATTCCCAGCTAATCTCCACCCTACTCTATGCATCCCCAACAGGCTGGATGCTAGTTACAACAAAATTGCTAAATTTGCCACTGGAATTTCCTACCGCAGCCATCATTGTATCTCCCTTAAAGAACTAAACTGGCTAGAACTCCCACAACTCCTTCACGTTAATCAACTCACCCTTGCTTATAAACTTATTAACCATCCCCTTAACATCCCTTCCCTTCAAACCCTTCTCCAACCCTATCACCCCACTAGGCCCCTAAGATCAAGCAACAAAAATCAACTCACTGTTATCAAACCCAAAAACTCAGCAGGAGAAGCCATATTTTCATGTACCATATCTAAACTTTGGGACAATCTTCCACCCTCTATAACTACTCTACGTTCCAGCAACCTTTTCAAGACTGTGCTTAAATTCCACTTAAATTTGCACTGGCTTTGTCCTTGTTCTAATCCAGACTAACACCCCTTTACCGCCCCCCCAACTAGACTCTTAACCCAACTATACTACCACCACTACTAACCACAGTCAGAAATAGCTAGTTGTTTTTACATACTTTAACATCTTGTCTGACAGCTTTGTTACTAATATTATAAACGACAAGAAACTATCTTACCTTGCAACATTTACTGTACATACTGTTGATAATCAATATCTTGTTATTGTATTAAAGCCAACAACCTGTAATGTTGTTTACTATTGCTGCAACCCTGTATCTCTATTTATCATGTACATGATGTGGAGCTTTTCTCCCCGGGCATCCACTGAAAAGGGACCTGCATCCAGTTGGAATTTCCCAGTAAACAAATGTAAATAAATAAAATGTATGTATGTATGTATGTATCTATCGATCTATATATATATATATATATATATATATATATATATATATGTGTGTGTGTGTGTGTGTGTGTGTGTGTGTGTGTGTGTGTGTGTGTGTGTGTGTGTGTGTGTGTGAGTGTGTGTGTGTGTGTGTGTGTGTGTGTGTGTGTGTGGGGGGGGGGCATCTAGTTCAGTAAATTGAAATACCATAACACTGGAACTCATAAAGATGAGACAAAAACATAGTAAATATACATCTATGAATTTTAACAAAGCCAAAAGTTTGAAACAATGAATCAAGTAATGCACATGTCCAAAAGTCACCACAGGATTTTAATGGACATCACTCTAAACTCAGAAAGACATCTTCTTCAGTGTAACATAATATGTAAGAGAAAAATTTTTCATGTTTACTGATTGTGAATAGAGATTGCAGTACAGTGAGGATCTGGAAATGAACCCTTTTCCCCACTGTAATGCGATCTCAGAGTTGGTATATTTAATTTGCAGGGGATCTGAAGGCACATGGGGGCTTGCCCCCCCCCCCGCTGCAAAAATGTTGGAAAAGTTTTTTTTTTTAAGTTATGTGTATTAATAAATAGATTTGTTTCTTTGTTTTGCGCAATGTCCATTCAAATCCTCCTGTGACTTCCTGATATATGCATTAGTTGATTTGTTGTTGAAAACATTCAGGTTTGTTAACATTCATATATGTGAATTTGTGATGTTTTCTTCTCATCTTTATGACTTTTAGTATTATGGCATTTTGATCTACTGAAGTAGATATATGTGTGTCTCCACATTTTCGCTCATTCGGTCTTGCTATTTCAGGACTCTTACTAACGAGTCCTTGTATTAGTGGTGTCACATTTAACACTGCAACATTTAAATCATGTATGAGACTGAAGATGGTAACCATTATGTTGGAGGGGGCCAAAACACATTACTATATAACACTTGTAAGAGTTATTATTTGTAGGTGAAGGTATACTGGTATAAGACCAGATCATAACAATGTGCTTTATCAAAGTCATAAATGTATCTGTGTGTTTATGCACTGAAAAACAATCAAAACTGAAAATTGTTTAAGAAAGCACTGAATATGGATAACCATTCATATACTGAATCTTTCTTTTAGTTCATAGCCCTATTACGCAAATGGACAGTGAAGATAACTGTCATAGAATGTCATTATCACAAGTGTGCACAAAAACATGTCATTCAGTTAAAAACAATCAAACCACTTTCAGCCTTCTGCCAGTGTAAAACCTGCCAATTAGTTGGTGAGCTGACATAGCAGAGATCACACAAGACTCATTTAAATAGGAACAGAAGCATTAAAGTCTTGTTGCTGTAGTATATCCTTTTTGTGACTGATCATGAAACAAGATGGATGGGTCTGAGTTTGGGCTAACATTTAACTTCCGTGTTTTGTAGCTCAACTAAAATATCATTAATGGAAAACAGAATTATCCATTGCAGACAAACAGGGACCTTTATTATTCTGGTACCCTTCCCCAGTAATCTAACTTACTGAATTGCAGTGATAGCACACATCAGCTAGGAGATAATGACCTAAGTATGAAAGTATAACATTACTAAAATGTAAGAGTAACTCAGTCTGTATGCTGTACCTTCCTCATCCAAGGAAGGGGAATATAATGGATGCCATCAAAATGGGGCAAAATACCTCCTGAGCAAATTGCAGGTTCTAGGTGTTGTACAACTGGTCTAGCCATCGTAAATGCCCAGTCTCTAGAAATGGTATGCATTCATCTGAGAAAAATAGGAATGTGATCCTTGCTAGTATCTGAGGGATTGAAGGGATGGGAAGGGAGCTGAAAGTCCTATTAGTTATAACTCTCAGCTTTCCAAATTTTCACAGAATGTCCAAATGCTTGCTTCATTTGGTCTGTTCCTCATAAAATATGTGCTTTTCTTGCAAATCATTTAAGATTGAAATCACTAATAATGGCTGGTGTTTGAATTTCAGACTTCATATCCTTCAGAAAATTCTTAATCTTACAATACCTTTTATTCTAGCAACTTTCTATGCTTGTAAGAGCAGTATTTACAATTTGCCCCCCCCCATTATTTTTGACTTTGTCCAGATTTATTGTGCTAAGAGGTTAAGAGTTATGACACTATCTAACCAAAGCTAATATACTGCATGCACAGCCATAGAAGTTAGTACTCCTATACTGCCTTTATCTTGTACTTTGTTCTTAGTCTGTATAGTTCATGTAGGATAGGACTTAAATTACTAGGTTCAGACATTTGCACAGTTCAGCAGATCAAATGATCAGCAGCAGGGCCATGTTACTTCTAGCATTTACAGTCACCTTGTCATGCAAAAGATAACATCAGGTAAAGTACCCTGAGCAGCAATAACCCTTCTGATCAAAGACTCTGAGCACTTAATGTGTAGCATGGCTGGCTTGTAGAAAGTTTGCCCCTCAAATCTAAGCATGACAGAAGAATTATAAACTGTCAAGCTACCCGGTGGACTGCACTGCATTTTCAGGCCTTGAAAGTTATATTGAATGATTTAGTTGTTCAGAGTGGAAGTCTGAACCTTTTGTTGCACAGAATTTTGGTATGAATTTGTAGCTTTATTATTTTCACTGCGTTTATGTTTGGAATTTTCATCTTGTATCTGACATGGATGCTCTTCTACCTCCACATAAAATGCTTTCTGTCTTTATTTTATTTTATTATTAAATCAAACAACCATACTTCCTTTTGCATTTCATTTATTGAGAAAAACACTGCAAAGCATTTTATAACATTTGGATATTCACTCATTAAAAAAAAAAATTTGCACAAATATATTGATATTTCCAAATTGTCAGACATGTCTGTCCACATGCAACAGAAAAAGCTCCCTACCTCATTATTCAGTAGGGGGATACCCAACAGTCTCTGTGTCGCTTAGGTTTTGCTATCTGGACATGCCTTTCTATAGCTTTTCCACTGCAGTAAGCACGTTTAGACAGAATAAAAGCACACCACATTTATCCCACCTAGAGTTGATGTAATCAGTAATGCAAAGATAATAACAAGTTTTCCAGACCAATAATGCCATGCTAGACCTGCACACTAATTCTAAATCAGAAATGATTTTGGGATCCTTTGAATGGAATATGCTGTTAATGTGGGTGACATAATTACAATGTTAGCACATCCATTCCCACCTGAACAGTATCTTGCAAGTTTGGTCAGTAAAACTGCAGCCTTTTTGGGATTAAATTTTAAACAGTTGGATTCCCTTTAGCTGTGGATTCTAGCAGACCCAGAGTTATCGCCATCTCTTTTGCTAAGGTACATTCTACAAATGTCTGCTAAGGTTTACCTTCATATGTGCGTTCTGCACCTGGGCGAACAGCAGATGTTCAAAAGGATGTTTGCAAATTTTGCAAATGTCGAATGCAAAATGCTTCAAATGTGCAATGAGCGAATGCACAGTGACATTCCCTCATTGCAGATTTGGCATTTTGGGGTGGATCGCACCATAGTGGGGATCGGAAAATGGACCCTTCCCCCACTGTAGTGTGATCTTGGAATTAGTATATTAAAGTAGGGGGATGCAGGGGGGCTTGCCCGCCTGCATTACACTTCATTACAATATGTATTTGACATTTGTGTTTGAAAATCAGCGAATCTGCTTTTCGATTTGCTGATTTTCGAACATTGGAAACTGTCGCAGTTTTGAGATTCATGCTTACGATTCGTTCATATGAGCAATCATATGAGTGATTTTCATCCATGTAAAGGTAAACCATCTGCTACACATGGGTGATTTCTATGTAGAAGAGGAGATGGATAATTTATTTCCTGAGAGACTATGAAAATGTATCATGTACATTGAGGGAGCATGAAAAAGAAGATCAGCCTTCACGTCTATGTCGGAAATGACTTCTTCAGAACTAGAGAAGTTGACCTTCATATACTCTGTATGCTATTCCTGAAGAAAGATTCAAACCAGGGCACAGCTATGACAAAGTGATTTCAGAACTGACTGCAGTAGCCCAGTAAGAAATCATACATACTGTAGAGCACTCAAACCTGAAAGGAAATGACAAAGAAACTGTTATCTTATACCTCATTTTGAAGTGGTTATAATGCAGCCAGACTAGTACAGCCTGTCAATGGTTTTCAGTCCTAAGCCTTTTCAGCAACTTTTCCTAAAGGGCAGGTTACAGGCCAACAATAATTAGCAAGGATATTTGAGACCACAGAAATGTTTCTTTGCATTTGGACAGAGAAAACTACACTGGAAAATATTATAAAATATCCAAATGCCCCTGTTGCCTAAAGGATAAAAACATATGCATCCTAAGGAATTACAGCTGGCCTATCTGCATGGATTGAAGCTCACATCCAAGATACCCCCATAAGATTTAACATCTCCATAATTATGTATGCATGGTTTACCTGATATTTGCCTGAACAGATAACAAACACACTAACTATAAATATCACATGAAGGATATACTCTGAAATGGTGTGAAAAGAACAACATGTGCAGTATGGATTATGTCCAAATCGGATGCTAAAATATATACTTTTTATTTTTTGCTTTGTGTATTCTTGAAATCATTTGCTCTTACATGCATATATGGGGGCCAAATCTTCTACATGGGGGATTTGAGTTTTGTCTCCCCAACAGTCTCTCGTTGGTATTTTGAGTAGCCTGTGCAGATACAGCACCCCCCCAATCTGTACTCCGTTACTCTGCTGTGTTGCTTGTAACCTCAAAAACGTAATGTCTGACTGATGGGAACTCAGATTGCAGAGGGCGCTGTATGTAAGCAAAGTTGCTCTTATAAATAAAACATGTACCAATATTATGGATAGCAAAAAGGTATGCTAAAAACTGGAATATCCTGCTAAATTGCTGAGGCTTTTGCAGCTTGTCAGATTCAACAATGTCCAGCTAGGAGTAGTTTAATGTTACTATTTCATTATGAATGACCAGGCTGGATCTAGACTCCTTACAAGTAATCTATCATCATGTCCTAGTCTTCAACTTAACAAATCATCTTCTTTGCTACCAATAATCTACATCCTTCTATTGCCATAGTATAGACCCCCTACCTAATTTATCATAACTACTTATACAACTGACACCAACCCAAATGCTAAGACCAAGGAGCTACAATCTGCTAGTTTTAAAACTCCACTCAGTGTACATATGTCAATACTTACACACTTAGCATGACTTGTTACAGCTGTGTGTTTAACAAAAGAATTATTAAAGGTTATGACATATTTAGTTTTCTTCTCTTGTTTATATGTATCTTAGTCTACTACTTGGACTAATGGACCAGCCCACTAACACTGTTAACAGACTTATCCTAAGTAAGTGAATTGAAGTGAACTGAACTGAATTTGCCGCTTGACATTTAAAAATCCTTCCAGGAAGGACAGGGTTGTATATGAGTCGGTGTAATTGTGTGAGAACCAGTATCAACAAGTTTTATTTTTAAAGATATTGCATCAAAATGCCTATCTTTGAATCTAAGAAGTTTTGAATCATCTGTGTTTCTTCATTTGACATCCCCTTATAAGCATTTAGCAATCCCCACTTAAGACATCTTCAGAACTTCAGCATTAATATGGCCTTTCCTGCCTCAGCTGTGACATTATTATAGTTGGCATCTGTCCAGGGAGCAGACAGACAGACACACACTCTCACACATGTACTCTCACAAGCTTTAGAGAAAAGGTAGCAGGCAACTGTTCTGACGGGACACATCATTAACTATGGAGATCTAATGAATTCAAGTCTGGTGAAGTTTTGTTTAGAATATGAAATTATTCTCGGTTTCTGTATTTAGGGTGAAAAAAATGTATGTTGATTAGTGATAAATCTGTGGCGTATTGGAGAGGAGTTTGAATAGTCCTGCAGCTTACACCCAGATTGCATTGCAAACCACTTTATTGAATGCTATATACACTTCAGTATGGATGTTATGAGTTCATCCCACCTCTCCACCCCCACCACTCTGGAAATATTTTTGTATGCAGCTGGGAATAAAGTAACATCTTAACTCAATTAATAACTCAAATATTTTTTGTAGTTTCCTTACCCCTGTGATTACCATTAAACCTGCCCATTAGCATCCTTATAGGAGCATTCACTCATCCTGCCAATTCTTTTTGCTTAGAGGTAAGAGTCCAGAACTATTAGAAGCACAGCCATCTATCTTGGGAGTTAGGGCTTTTGTTTTGTTATCCACCTAAGTCTCACTACCTCACCATGGCTGTGATTCCTGCTCACAGGCTCCACATGCATGTACCACCACACCTATTGATCCAGGTAAGCAGTAAACCACTAGGTGCAGGAGCAGTCATCCAGTAAAATTGAGATCTTTGAGGTGTATGAAAAACTAAATGCTACAACACTCCTACCTCACTCAAACTATATTTTACAGTGTGCAGACTGCTAATCAAACCATGGCTGTCTACTCCAAAATCAGGGTTTTATCCCTGTTTGTCAACTGATCTGGCTTTGGCCCAATTATTTTTTAATGTTGCACATCTGATCCAAACAAGAATTGTAAATGTATTCCATAATGGCAAACCAGGCCCACAATCCTCTTTTGCACATAACTCGATAGTTAGAAATACTACAGAAATATAAACCATTTATCATGATTTCTCATGAAGAGAACATAATGAACAATAGTATTCTACCAGTATGCTAATATGCAAATTATTATAACAATAATAAGTTCAATGTTGTCTTTAATGCAATATCATCCATTTAAAAAGGGGTCCCAAATTACCTGGTTAAACATTTACAATTTTTTGTGGTGTCAGTGCCAAAAACACTGAGTGACACTTAGAATGTACACTTTCATAAAGCCTTTCTATGTTCTGAAGATAAAGTGCAAAATGTGAGGGCAATTTGAGAGCACTGCAGGCAACAGAAAATCCAAGAGAGGAAGTGCGAAATAAACTGATAAAGGCTGAATGTAACAATGGCACTGATGACAGGATATTCATGCACTACAAATAAACATAATCTTGGAAAGGAGCTTCACAGCAGATTACTAGTATTACTGCTTTGTTCGTAGAAACATATCATCACATAAAACTCGTATTAAATTAGGTACACTGAAAAGCAGAATAGTTAGGAGAGTGGGCACTTGGCTTGTCTTTACTGTAATGCTACAGGATACGGCAGCAGTCATTGTTACTACAGTCTCAGTACCTATTACTGAACAAAAAAGTAAAATTACTAATATCATGAAAATGTTTTTTTTTTTCTGCTTATATAAAATGTGCTTGAATCGGTTATGGAATTTTGCTATTTTATTTTTATGTAAGATGTGCTTAATTCAGTGAACATAAAAGTATAAACCAAATAAATGCATTTTTATTATATATATATATTGATATCCAGTCTAACAGGTTATCTTCCCGAAACCATTAATTCCATATGTTGGCTTGTGCCCACCATTATAACTCACCGAGTTATTCTCCTAATATTCTTGGGGGAATCTAACATCCAGATGCAGAAACTCATGCATAATGTCTAACAAGACTGACATACCAAGGTCTATGTTGGTTATGATATGGTGAACAGGGATCATTTCCCAGTCTACCACCTGGCATCCAGTCCAGCCATGTGTCCCCTAATGGCTAATCCCATGCATTCATTTTCCTTTAAGCAGTGAGCATGAAGTGGCCAACTCTTTACACCCGTGGGTTGTCTACAGTTCCTTGTGGTATCCTAGTAAGCAATGAGGCAGTAATCTGTCCCACCAACCTGGGAAGGTGAAACAACTCATTGCCCCCCCACACAGAAACAAACGTAGTTAATCTTAAGTACTCAGACTACTAAAGAGACTTAAAGTTAACACCAGATGCCACCCCTTCATGTGAACAGTTACTATAAACTGTATCTAGCTGGCATATATTCATATATGTTTGCTAATATTCAAGGTTTATAGTTTTACTCTAGTAGTTTGCCTGTAGTTCATAAGTCACACTTTAACACTCAAAAGAAATCTGCAAGCTTAGAGAAATTCTAACTTTCCAATGAATACTGATATGCAATTAATCTTAACTTCAGTATCATATAATAAACTTCATTGCTGATGCATCCAAATAAACAATGAGAGGCTATAAAGCATTGCAGTCTTCAGCCAGAGGCCAGTTCCAGATTGTATACCTCATGTAACTTGGCTCAGAACAGCAAATAAATTCAGAAAACCTAAATATTAAATGTGCTGTGATATGTAACACACATCAGTGAACAGTGCAAGCTCTGTTTTGTACAGTCCTGATCAATGCCCATTTTATCAATCATATGCATGCAAGCATTGCAGTCTATTACTAATCATAAGTCGAAATCCATTACCTTAGTTTGAAAATAACGAAAATAACTGGATATATTTTTTCTTATCATACAAACCTTGACATATTCATTTCTGTCTGTGGTCCCTGAGACTTTTCCAGTCCCAGTTTAGTAAAAATTCCAACAAGTACCATCACTGCCACAACTCCACAGATAATATATACAATCATGTTAGTTTTATCCTTTGTTGGATCCTCAGGGGTGTCATCCACCCTAGCAGGTGGTCTGCCTGTGCTTGCCCAGTTTGGAGTGTCATAGTTGGAACATGTACTTTGATCCAGACGGTCATGCTTAAACTTGCAGCAAAAGCGATAGCCACAAGTGCCACAGCAGTACAGGTATATATCAGAATTACAATGGAAAGGGGGGTCCCACTGACCCATAACATCAAAATAGCCCCGGCACCAGTCTGCAGGCATTGAACTTTCTGTTCCACTTGCATTATTCTCAGTACTAGGTCCTTGGCTTCCATTGCGTGCAACAACTTGCCCTTCTGCCTGGGTCATTTTGGCCTCATGAGACCTTGCAGCAATTAGTATCAGGTCCAGAAGTATGATACTACAGGTTACGAGGACATAGTTTCCTTCCATTGAGATGTGTGTTGAGTTCAATCACAGTTTATAAAAAGAAAAGTTATACTTTGAAGGAACACTGTATCTGTTGACAGACAGTCCAAAAATGCACCGTTGTTTTGTGCCACTTGCAAACATGAAATTACAGACTAAGTAATACTTCAGATACGGTTCCAGTGATTATGCAAAGACAGTTCCATAATTAATGTAATGATTACTTTGCTGAAAAATATGCATCACTGCAGAAACTCTGTTGCCTCTGAGTCCAAAAGTTGCAGAAGGATCAGGAATGCTTTCTTCTTGTTTTTAGGATCATTCATACTAACCCAACTATGTAAATTACCTTTCTTCATCCGTGCTTTGTCTGATAACAACAGCTAGATTCCTTACAGAAGCTTAGGGTGGGTGAGGGGTACTTTGTTGCCTTCAGAACAAATTAGTGTAAAGGGCTTATTTGTCTGAATCAAGTCAGGAGGGAAGAAGTCAAGCCTAAAAAGACTTGTCTTTTAAACTGCAGAATCACAGCATCAACAGACTGGCTGAAAAAAAAAATCATGTACTTGGATCTCTTTTCTCTCTCTCTTTCTCTTGTTCCGATGAAGTTCTTGGACTGTGGCCAATAGATGTCACAGCCTAGGATCAGCAGAGGCTCGGAGACTGTAAAAGACAGAGGGACATGTTATTGACTATAGCTTGAGGTAAGCAGGATGCAGACACATGGAGAGACCTATATTAACAGCACATCTTTCTCTCATTAGCAGTTCATCATCATTAATCAGTTTACCGCTATAAGTGCAGATGTAATTGTTGTGGTATTATTATCTGAAATGGCAGTCTTTATAGTTTGTCTTTATTGATAAATCACATGCAAACTAAGCTAAAATCTTTGAAGATCATTATGGTTACGTGAGGCTGATGTAGTTACAAGTGAAAGCCATTTTTATAAAATAAGCTATATATTTGTCAATGTGTGTGTGTGTGTGTGTGTGTGTGTGTGTGTGTGTGTGTGTGTGTGTGTGTGTGTGTGTGTATATATACGTGTATTTATGTATGTATGTATCTATCTCTCTCATCATCTATCTGTCAATATGTGTGCACGCATGTGTATGCATGCATTTAAGTATGTAGGTACGTATCTTTCTATCTGTTGATGTATGTGTGTGTGTGTGTGTGTGTGTGTGTGTGTGTGTGTGTGTGTGTGTGTGTGTGTGTGTGTGTGTGTGTGTGTGTGTATTTATGTATGTATCTATCTGCCTTTATGTCAATAGGTGTGTGTGTGTGTGTGTGTGTGTGTGTGTGTGTGTGTGTGTGTGTGTGTGTGTGTGTGTGTGTGTGTGCGTGTGTGTGCATGTGTGTGTATTTATCTATGCATGTATATCTATATTTATATCTATATCTATATATGTGTTTCTTTATTTGCAATGAAAACTTGTGTTCATTGCAGTTGTTTTGCTATAATTCATTTTAAACAAAGCAGTTTCCTTCAGGAAAGAGAACATGTGCCCATATAATGAACCAACATTAACCAGTATTCTATTATAGATAGGAAGATCTTCTACAAACTACAAGTTATGCCTCCTGCTCCCTAGAAATGGGGAGTTAAAAAGTCACCTCCATTTGCAGACCCAGGATAAATATAAAGCAACACAAAATGAGATATTGTGTTCATGTCTTTGAAAAATGTAAAATACCAACACATTGCAATGTATTATTAAATTGAATAAGTGCTGTTAACATGTATGATGAGTGAATAGGCACACTGCCTATTAGAAAGCTGTGTAGACATTATAAGTGGGTGTATTTTGTTGGCATATACAGTGAGAACTGGGCTTGGAGGTTGTCATCATTATGCTTCTGGGCTTAGTTTGTAGAAATAACACAAATTAAATACTTGGGCATGGTTTACTTTGCGGATTACAATGGGTTTCTTTTCAGAGAATCTTATTTTTTCTCGCAGAAGTGTGATTAAGGAAAAATATCATTTGCTATGTTTTTTGACATGAGAAAGCATTGTCAAAATAATTGTCAAAGATGTGCAAAATTTATTACACAAAAGCAATGTTATGCTATGCATGTAATCAAATCTCACCATCCAGACTTATTATTTGCTAAACATCATATTATTAAATAACAAGGATGCAAAAATGGCATGTTAGCTTATTTATTCTGAGGCATTAATATTATCCTTTGTGGTTTCACTATTGCTTATGAAATGTCTGTTACAATATCATAAAACAAAATATATTGTCAGATGTAACTGAATCACTCAATACATTTGTTGAACATTATTTTATTTACTCAGCGTTGTTCATTTATGTATTGTAAGTAGTATACATTTTGTTAATCAGAGTCTGCAATAATGTAAATATTAGGTTCAAACTTAAAAAAAAAAGGTTCATGTTTCAATAATCTGTGCCAAAGAAGTAGTTTACATGCCAAGAGGGATGTGCTGCTCTGGATTAATAATGCCAGCAGAGTAGAAATGCATTCCCAGATTCTCTAGAATTCAGGGTTATGGATAGCTAACAGATGGTTCTCATTATGGTGATATAGGAAACAGAGAATGTGAAAATGCAAAATGATTTTTAAATATTTCAGGCTTAGATCACTTAGAAAATGTAACTGAATGGGCAAGCTCTTTACTGTTGTAGCAATACAATTCAAAACCTGGAGAATTAAGAAAATGTAACTGAATGGGCAGGCTTATTACTCTTGTAGCAATGCAATTAAAAACCTGGAGAATTTTCACTGCTCTGAAATGCACTTGCTTATACATTAGTAATAGGATAACTGCCCTTTTAGGTCATTTTAAAGCTAGCCAATTAACCCCTGTGAGAATCAAACGCTGTACCTTGTATCTGTACGGCAGATATTTTAACCATTATGCTGACCACTCCTGGTGCAAGTTTAATGTTCTCTCTTTAGTGAATGCATTTTATGGACACAGCCAAAAATGTAGAGCATTGTTATAATCTTGCTAAGTAACATAAAGTTGTATAATGCAGAAAGGAGACCTTCGTCAGCTAGTTTAGGTCCTTGTGAGGATATTTTTACCACAACAAACAAATGCATTGTGGACTGCTACTAGATATTTAAGTGAAAGCCATGTGCCAGTGATGACCTGATGGTTCATTATCCACAACCCAAAGAAAATGCCATTGAAATATAGACAAAGGTAGTTTGCTTTCCTTGAGATAATGTAGACCTGGGTATTCTAGTACGATTTCCTCTTTTCTCTGATAATCTGTGTAATCTGGATACCATCAAATCAGATATAATGAGATGTGATTCATGATTGCCAAAGGTTCATAAATTGAATAAGTGAATATCACTGCAATTGTAATGAGAAAAAAAAAGAGACACACAATCATAAAATATATATCCCCATTGGTATTACTAAAAGAAAACTTATCTCCCACAACATCAGACTTTATATCTTTTTTTAATTCAGCAAACATTCTGATTCAAACCACTACTATTATATATCCCATACCATTCCCACAAGGTTACCATGCCTTCAATAGGATTTGTTGCCACTAAGCCAGATTCACATCAGTATCACACAACTGAGTTGGTAGTGACATTTCCATTTATACACTGAAACCTTGTGCCCAAACCTGTATGCAGCTGACAGAAACACCACATACATGAAAGTGCACACACACACACACACACACACACACACACACACACACACACACACACACACACACACACACACACACACACACAAACTATGACCTCTCATCTCCTACAAGAATACATAGCAAATGATAGGGATGAACACACTTTAATGACCAGTCCCTTCCATTTCTGTAAGAAAAAAAAATGCTACATTTGGGTTTTCAGATGTCAAATGCTACATTTGGGTTCTCAGATGTAAATTCTTTGTATCACAGATAAAAGCTTGTTATCTATAGTAGTGTGTTGGCTTATATATATATTACAGCAGTTAAATCACTGTAACAAATGTACATATTACAGTACATTCTGTGTTTCACTTTTTAAAATAACTGGTTATACTTGCTGCAGATACTTTGGCTAGTTTAATCTTCATTCTGGTGTTCATATAATACAGGTGGATAATTATAAATATTAATTAAAAAAAATTCAAAATCTACAAACATTGGAGATTAACAGTAAATGTGTAATAATTGCATTGTTTATAAGGCATGATTCTTGACCATCAAGCTCTTCTATATCTGGAACTTGTTGAAACTTTGCTGGTAATTATGATCCTCAGAATAAAGAAACTGTACAAATGTAGAAAACTGTGTGTGTGTGTGTGTGTGTGTGTGTGTGTGTGTGTGTGTGTGTGTGTGTGTGTGTGTGTGTGTGTGTGTGTGTGTGTGTGTGTGTGTGTGTGTGTGTGTGTGTGTGTATTTATACATATACATCTCTCTCTCTTGCTCTGTCCCTTGTCTTGCTTTCTCTCTACATATAAATATATCATCTTTCTATAAAACTATATATGCAGTTATGGAAAAACATACTGTATATGTGACTGTGTATATATTATATAGATATATGCATGTATGTATGTATATGTACTACAGCATGTAAGGCACACTGGAAACAGTGTTTCAGTTTTAGTCCCCCCTACTAACAAGCATATCCACTATTATGGTCCTGGTGATTCACAGGTCACTTCTTTGTACTTTAAATGTTTCTTTGTGTCCAGAATTCCCTACTGTTGATCACAGAACTTCATCTCTGAGAGAAGCAAACATTTCTGGTAGTCTATCTTTAGCACTGATTTTTATAAGAAGGGGGCATGGCATTCACTCAGCACATGTATGTATTATCTTCATCCCATCAAGCCTTGACACTGTAAATCCATAACCACTGTAGTAGTCAAAAAGGTCACTGTACCACATGACTCCCCATCAACTCAGACCTGTGGGAATGAGCTCTGTGAGCCTACCAGAAATCACCTTGTTTGGTGCATGACCTCAACAACAGGGGGCTCATCATCATAAAAAATAGCATCAGTACTACAGAGTTTATGAATTCTAAGGAACTCATTATAAAGCAATACTATGATAAGATGAAAAGGATGACAACTATTGCCATATAAGAACTGATTCCTCAGTTCAAACTTCCTTTGTAACCCAGTGTTTAACTTACTGAGTTTAATACCCAGGAAGTTTACCTCAGTTACCAACTGTATGCCATCAAACTCAAGGCCCATCTTATTAACCTACAAGTTTTCAACAAATTTTAAAGCATCTTTATAGGAACCATCACACAAAAATATCAAATCATCTATAAATCTCAGATAAAGCAAAACATGAGACCTACAGAAAGAATGGGGATATATATAGTCATACTCAAACTTGGCCATGGTAAGATTGGCATACATGGGGGCAAAAGCCGCCCCCATAGCCATACCCTGCAGTTGGTGAAAAACCTCTTCATTAAAAACAAAAAAGTTATTTTAGAAGCAAAAAGCTACTAAATCAATAACAAAATAGGACATAGGGGAATCACCCAAAAAATAAAAATGGGCCTGGATACCCACATCATGTTCAATATTTGTGTAAAGGCCTTTCACATCTATGCATAACCAAAACATAGAATCCTTCCATTGAAAGCCCTTAATTTTATACAAAAAGTCTGAACTATGCTAAGAACATACTTTTTTCAAATATTCATACAAAAAAACACTAATACATTTCAAAAAATATTTCTTTGCAGAGACAATGGGCCTTCCAACAAGAATTATCCAAATCCTTATGAGTTTTCGGTAAGCAATAAAATGCAGCAATTTTTGCATTTATAACACCAAATTTCTTAGTGATGTCATTAGATGAAAAATAACCTAAATGGTGACCTTTATTCAACAATAAAATACACTCCTCAATAGCTTGAAAGTATCAAGAAATATCACATCTTTTATAAACTAGTTCATTATTTAAATGCTTGTAGCACATATCCAAGTATTGTACAAAATTTAAAATTACTATTTGGTTACCCTTGTCTGAGGGCTTTACCACAAAGTTCCTATGATCACAGAATTCACAAAACTCTAACTATTGTTGTTTATCTAAATTATAACATACACTAGATTTATTACGCATACAAGACTTATATTCATTTTCCACTTCAAAGCTAACAGTTGAAATGTAAGTTTGAATGCAATTGCTAGTGTAAGGGGGAATAAAAAGACTTTTAGGCTGGATACTGCTGGTATCTTTTTTCTTTGGTGGTATTTGTGTATTGTTTAAATTATTGTTTGCTTCTCCAAGCATTTGCTTTCGACTTTATTTTCAGCCTCCAGATCTTTTAGGGGTTATCTTGAGAATAGAATCACACTGTTCATTTAGTTTATAACAAAAGGTGATGTCTTCTTCCTTCGGTATAATGATATGGCTTTAATTCTTTTGGCATTGTTGCTCCAGTTTTTGGTTGTATTGACTTAGAATCCTCAAGTCACTGTATTACATCTTTGTATTTCCTTTCATATAGCTTTTCTTGATTTCCTCAAATATTTTACTCCAAGATCAAGAAGGATTGTGTAGCATCTGTCACAATTTTTCCTTTTCACTATGTAAACAGTGAATGTCAGTCTGAGATCAAGAAGGATTGTGTAGCTTCTGTCACAATTTTTCCTTTTCACTATGTAAATACCGAATGTCAGCCTGGGTCTGAGGCTGACTTTCCTTTTGACTTTCAAGTTCCAGCACTAAGTCACTTTTCCTTTCGGTTTATGAAGGCACTTGACTTACTATGTTCACATATACATTTGTGTTTCATTATTTCTGCTTATACAGGACATTTAGAGAGTCTTTTGGATATGTCAACAATTTGTCTGACACTTTTGTTTTGCCATGTCTTTTGATGATCAGGGTCAACCAACATCTATGTAAAACTTTGATTTTGCTTCATAGGTTCATAGGCAAGTACTAGGCTAGCTGCCCTTTGAGTGCTTAAATTAACCTATGATGTTTGGTGTTAGATTGGCCTTACCCATCCTATGATTAATAATTACATATTACCCCTTGTGAGAATAACTGGGATCATACCATAGATAATTTGATGGGATCTATGCATGGGATAGAGCATTTAGGAGCAGCATCTATCCATTAGTACTACAGGGGGCAGTCCAGGGGTACATTTTCTATTACCCATCCATAGATCCAAGTTGTGCTTGAATATGGACAGAGATGGGCTTTGTTTTTACATAGATGGGGAGATTGTTCCAGAGCAGTGGTATCCTCAGTGAAATATACCTGTACCTCCAAACCATTCTGTTGATGTTACAAAAGGACCAAGTAGTTCTTGTTGCCATTTAACTTGCTGATATGCCATAAGTCCCTCAGTATTAGTTTGGAGGATGCCTTTTATGCCAGACACAGGTTGCCTCTTAGCAATTTGTAGGATATTGTGTATAGTAATAGGGCCATGTAGGACATACTGTTTAGGCCTAGTATCCTTTTAGTAAGATATCTCTGCAGGTGTTCCATTTGCTGCATGTATCTAGACAGATACATGCCAAAAGGGACATTATTATCACTGGCCTAATGAGGGCTTAGTAAAGGAGGAGAGTGACATCTCTAGATCTAGTCACAGTCCTTTTGTTTATAAGCTGTGCTATATATAGGAATTTTCTTATGACAGTGGACATATGTTGGTCACTGTCCACATAACTTTCCAAATCCTGAACAACTGGGTCAACTCTTAGGGATGTATTGTCAATGGGATCCATACAGATCCCCAACGGCACTTTCTGCCGAAGCAGAAATCACCGAACATACTTAACTGAAAGTGCTGTTCACCAAAGCAGCACTTTCGGATAAGTATGCTTGTTGTGCTGGTCGCACAACAGTGCGGTTAAGGGAAAATTCCCTTTTCCCTACTGTAGTGCGACCTTGGAGTGAGAGTATAAAAGTAGGGTGTGTGTGGGGGGCACAGGGGGGCAAGCATAAAAGAAGATTTATTGTTTTTTTTTTCTAACGCACTTTAACGAAAGCGCTTTTTCGGTGAAAGCACTTTAGTTAAAGTGCTTTCGGTTATTGTGGATTTGGACTATTGAACTTTTGTTCAATAGGCTTTGATCCATTGTCAATATGGTAGTTCCTCAGGGTAAATGATTTCCCAAAGGATATGGTAATGCATTTTTGGCATTAAGTTCCAGTCCATGATTCTGACACCAGTTATTTGTTTGGGACAAACCTTCCAGCAGGACAGTTAAGTCATTTAGGGATTCAATAACTGCTCCTAGCTTGCAGTCATCAGCAAACATAGTCAGTCAGAGCCCTTTGTTATTGACTTTTACTTCAGAGAAGTAGATACCAAATAGGAGAGGTCTCAGTATCAAATCCTGGGCAGCTCCACTAGTGACTAGCCTCTTTGTCCAGGTAGCTTCCCCTATTTTGAACTTGTGTGAACTATCTGCGAGGAAAATGACAATCCAGCAGTTGATATAGGGATTTATTTCCAGTTTATTTAGCTTTTCTACTATGCCCAAATAAGGAATTGTATCAAAAGCCTTGGTCAAGTCTAGGTATGTAGTGTATACAAATTCATCCATTCCTTTGGTGACCTTTAAAAAGAAGTCCACTAGACTGAGTAAGCATTATTCATCCTTCTCAAATCCAAACTGAGTTGGGTCCGGTGTAGTTATTGATTAATTCCATGATAAGTCTGCCCACAGCTTTACATATGAGGCTGGTCGGACGTATGGGTCTCTAATTGCTTGGGTTTGTTGAAGGTCTTCCCTTATGCAGGGGGGAATGACTGGTGCTCTTCTCCATTTGCTTGGCCCAAAATCTCTATGGAGGCTAAGACTGAACAATGTTGTTGAGAGGTGTGGCTAAATCATGCTTCATGCTATTTAATATGCATCCAGCAGTATTGTCAGGACCCACTGATGCTGTATTTTTGGCTTTTGATAGTGCTTTCAGGACTTGGTTTTGTGTGATAGCTGGGGGTAAGTGGGTTTCAGGTATATCTTGTTGAATAGACAGAGGGATGTGAGGGGTAAAGTTTGAACTTTCATTTATTGTCCATAATCAGGTCAGGGCATTGCTGCATTATTTTTTGAGTATAATGAACATGGGTAAAAAAGGCCTTGTGATTATCTTTGACTGGGTGGATATTTTGGCATTAAACCTGGCTTTGTTGGATTTTATTAAGCTAGCAATTTGTTTGTATATTTCAATGAAAAGGGCTCTATCATTCTTGGAATTGCTCTTCTTACTTTTGGTCAAAATGCTCTTCCTTTTATTGTAAAGCTTGTTAACATTATGGTTCCACCAAGGAAGTTTGTTTCTACACTTTGCCCTGCACTTGGTCCTTCAGGGTACAGTTGCAACTATGCAGCTATGTACGTGCTGGTATAGAATGGTGTTATATGTTTCCACATGTTCAGTGGAGTCAACCTGGTTTGACATGGATTTGAAGCTTGTCAGTATATCACTTAGGAGCTGGTAGTTTGTAACAGAGAAATTTCTAAAGGTACATTGTGTGAAAAGAGTCTCTGGTATCAATTTTATTTTAAAGAAGGTGGCATTATGTTCAGAGCTAACAAGTGACAAAGACATGAAAGCTATAGTGCAAGATGTTCCCATATTAGTATTGACAAGATCAAAAATGTGGTCCTCCCATAACTACTCCAACTAATTGTTTCAGATCATTTGTATTGGCAAAATCTAGGAATCTCCATGCTTGTGTAATAGTTGTGGTGTAGTTCCCCAGTCTGATGATGGATAGTTTAGATCACCTAGGAAATGAGTATTGGGTTTAATATTGAGGAATTTCAATTCCTGTTTATAGGAGTGGCTTTCTTGGGTCATAGAAGAAGTTAGCTAGCGAATATATGGTGTGGAACCTTTCTGATGGTTATTTGCACACAAAGAAGTTATAGTTCATCATGCTCCTTTACCACCCTTGAGGTGCAACTCTTTTAGATGAAGACTGAGACACATCCACCTTTTTTTTCCTCCTGTTCAGTAGCTGCTCTGTTCATGCAGAATTCATGCAGAATGTGTTATAGTCCTGCCCTAAACCATGTGTTAGTCACTACACAGAAATATACAGCCTCTAGGGTGAGGAGGGCTAATAGGGAGCCTTCTTGTTTAGGCTCCTAGCATTGCTGATAACACTTGACATTTTCCTTTGCTTGCTTTGTAATGGTGGTATGTTTATCAGGTTGATATTACCTGAAAAGGCACTATGGGGGTGACAATGATCCCCTTTGAATGACACCAAAATGTTAGCCAGTTATTGAAGTAAATTCTTTTTTTCTCACATTGTAGCATCAACTTTGGAGAATTTAGAATGCTGCTGAGTGCTACCCTCATACCTGCCAAGACACATAGTTTGAGAGCTCCATCATGTCTCTCTTCATATAGTCCAGGAAGGTACAACTCTAGTCACTGACTTCTAAATGTATTGTAACAGTGTCATATTGGTACTTGTTTTTCAAGGAATTGAGTATTAGTGAGATCGGATGGATCCTGACCCCAGGCAAGCAACTGGCGCTCTCTTCTTGCTCAGTCTGGTAAGAGGCACAGCTGTATATCTTACAGTGAAGTCATCTCTAACTAGAATGTTTGGTTGAGTAGAGGCCCTCCTTATAAGCTTAATATTTAAGACTTTGGGACTTCTTGTGCTATGTGAGCTTGCAGGCTTTCCTTACTAAGTGTGTTTTGTCCCTGTGTTGCATTCTTGAGGTCTTTGAGGTTTAGGCAAGTTAATCTTTAGAATCTCAGCATATGATAGTTTATGTATATTGTAACAGCCCTGGTGAGGTGTAGTGTGTGGTGTACTGCTGAAGATTTTGGTATCTGACTTCATTGTATGTGAGATTTTTCCTCCAGGTCTTTATATAGATGCATATAGCTAGATACTTTATATACATGTGTATAGATAGATAACTATATCTATCTATCTCTATATACAGCTACTCTATACATATATCTATACAGATAGATACAGATATCTCTCTCTCTCTGTATATATATATATATATATATATATATATATATATATATATATATATATATCAATCACAATCTGTGCTATGGTGTTTGAGTGGTAGATGATCATTTGATAGAGATAGAAAATTCTTATATTGTCTCAAGTTACCTATCTCAATCAGGCTGCCTATTGAAGTTGTGGAGAAGTACTGCCCATGGATTTTACAGGACTGACTGGGGGTGGGGGCAGTTGTGACTATAACTGCTTGCAGTGCAGTTTGTTTAGGATGTACTAGTAAGGTGTGGCGAAATGCCTAGTTATTTGGTCAGGGTGTACTGCAGCTCATGGTGTGTTTGTTTGCACTTGGCAGAGGTTATTTGACTCTTAGTCCTGTATATCTAAGGGTATATAGATTTTGCAGGTCTCTTATAGGGAAAAAAGTTCTCATGAAGATTGTGATATAGGGAAATATTGCCAGCCCAGCTATCTGGAATGTTGTAAATAATTCTATGACATTTGTGAATACTGATGTGATTTTTACAGAACTGTGTGTTATGTACTAAGCTAAATGCAACCACAGCTGCCTTAGAACAGAAAATAAGTTGAAATTAGATTGCTTTATGATTGTGCTATAAAAGCTCTCTCTCAGTTTCAGTGTAACAAACACAATGTCTAGAGTTAGACACTTTTGTATTGTCTTGAAAGAGAAGTAATTACTAGGTTTAAAATGTAAAAAAATGTTTTATTGCTTTATGACTTCCTAGCAGCTGCACAGTTCTGAGGGATATGTATTTTTAACACAGGGATGTTGCATTGTGTTAGTTTCTGTTTTAGCCTGGGAACTGAAGTCAGGTGACAAAAGATGATGTCATCCAAGCTAACCCAACAGTAATATTTGATATTGATTTAAGAACTCTCTCAGAGAGAGAGAGACTGTGCATTTTGTATTTTGTCTTGGACCTAGCAAGACCATCCACTCATCATCATTATCTGCACCTGCCTTGCTGTAAGTAAGATTCAGGGCATAGTATCTCTCTCAGATATAGAAAGGACTAGAGTAAAGATTAGTTTAGATGTTTTCTGCATTTATTTGAGATTGTCCTGCAATGTTGTTTTAAAATATGTCCTGTGATTTTGAACTCTGAAGTTACTTTGTTGATTGACTGAGTATTGTCTTGTTCTTTTATTATTTATTATTAAATATATTTAAACCTATCTTTGTGGCTGATATGTGTGAGACATATTTAAACTCTTATAGTACTTGCATATGTATTTGGTGACACTGTACAGGCTACTCCTAAATAGCTTTGTAGGTCTTGGTCAGACTACCATTTGGATAATAGTAACATTACATAGGATTGGACACCGTTTGTAAGGGCCTTATAGTACCTGATAAGTAGGGGTTGGTGGCAGTGGAAACTACCTTATAGTCTGGGCAGAAGGGGGCATAGCTACTTAACCTGTGCCAGCCTTCCCCAGGTGTGTGTGTGTGTGTTTGTATATAAACAAAATATTGAAGTGTGTGTGTGTCAGCTGCTTGGGCAGGGACACGAAGCACTGGTTGGACAGAGAGGGTGCTGGAGGTCTTTGCTTGACCCCTCAGCTGAGATCTTAACCCTATAGCTGTGCCAGTGTGGAGTCTTCTTGGGGATCTAGAGAAATAGGGAGAAACCAGCCCCAGACTGACTGTGATCTCTGTGTGCTCTTAAGGGAAATTGCACTTTACTATGTGTGTACTTGTCATCCTCACAGTGTGTGCGTCCCCTAGCTGTTGCCAGTGGTGAGGATTGAGGCTCCTTGATTACTTTGCCATTGCAGGGGCATCACAAACACAACCCACTATAACATGAGTTCAGCTTTATTTTTCCCTTTTGAATAAAAAGCTCATTTCTCACAGTTCAGGGCTTTCCACACTTCTTGGTGTCTTGAAAAAAAGACCCTAGGTAGGTGCAGCTCTGTGATAATTATAGCAGACATGCTATAGAATAATTCAAATACATCAATCCAAATAGTGGAGCTCTGTGACTTCAGAATGTATATTAAGTCACCGTTCTCTTAGTCCTGACTCTGAGCAACAGGTCAATGACCCAGGTACTTAAGAATTTTACAAACTTCAGTTTTTACAGTGGGACAGGGAAAAGCTGTAGTAAGTGTGCAAACAGTATGTAAATGCAGGGAAAGCAGTATGTAATGGATCAGTCGGTCTGGGAAGACTCAGGACAATGTAACAGGCAAAAGGACACAAGAAGAACAGGGGAAAAACAGTAGCAATGTAAGAGATGTAAAGGCACTGGAATGCAACTTTAAATAGGCAAATGATAAACAGACTATAAGACTCTAGCAGCAAGATTAGAGTGTATAAACTGTAGCAGCACAGAAGTATGAATCCTGCAGTAACAATATAATACTGCCGCAATTGCAATCTAAGCTACGATCTGAGGCACCAGACTAGACTGCGATTTACCAATGACAGTGCTTAGGGAAAATGCAATAAATATGACTAAATGAGGCTCATATCCTACAGTAGTCCACAATTCTCCCACAGTTGTGAATGAAACTACAAGACTATGTTCCCAGACAGAGTTGAAAAGAAATTCTACATATGGAGATAGAAGGGCAGTGAAATGTAAAAACAATACTTAGATCTTGTTGCAATTCACAATTTTCCCTTAAGTGCAAATGAAGTTACAAGACTAAGGTCCCAGAACAATTTAAAAAATGCAAATAGACAAGTTTTGGCTATAACATGGAAAAATGCAGAAAAGTAATTTATATAAATAATATTGTTCAATGTCACACAACCAACAAACGAAAGTTGAGGGAATCAAACTCTGTACCACAAGAACTACAGCTCACAACCTTAACTCTCTGTGCCAGCTGTCTGATGGGTATCGGAAAGAAGGAACCCAAGCAAGTGGGGGGTCTTTGCACTGAAAAAAGTTGGTTGCGAGATAAAAAGCCGATAGCTGTATAGTGTGCATGGGAAAATCTTTAAAAAAATGCAGAAACAGCTGAGAATAGATTAACTCTCCTGTTTGGTATCTACTTCTCTAAAGTACAGGCTAACACAGAAGGCCTCTGGCTAACGAAGTTCACAGATGACTGCAAACTAGGAGCCATATTCAAGTCCCCAAATGATGTGGACATCCTACAGAAGGGCCTCACTGAGACAGATGCCTGGTGTCAGAGCCATGGCCTCAAGCTCAATGCCAAAAAATGCAGTTTCATCCCCTTTGGTAAAAACTCTGTACCCATGAACCAACACATAGGCAGCTTAACACCGAATGCATGATAAGAGACCTTGGGACCTAGGTGGACAGTAGTCTCTCCTTTGATAGTCACTTCACCACAGTAGTCAGGAAGTCCTTCTATGTGGCACACCTCATCATAAAAGGGTTCTCATCCAGGAAAAAAAGAGGTCATTGTTCCCCTCTACTCGTCACTCATTAGACCCATTATAGAGCACAACGCCCCTTTTGGAATGTACCTCACAAGACATCTGAAGCAGCTGGAAAGACCACAGAAGTACCTCACAAAGAGGATTACTTGCTTCAAACAAATGCCCTACACTGACCGCCTCAAAAAACTCCAGCTTTACTCCGTAGCATATTGCCTACTCCAAGGTGATCTCTGCCTAACATATAAAGCTATGTCAAACCCAGAGCTGTTGGACATGCTACACCTAAATAAATTCCAATCCCTCCGAGCTACATGCTCTAGGGACCTAAACCTTGTCACCACAATAAACAGGACATGCTGGAGGGATAGATTCCTGTCCCAGAGACTTCCTATACTCTGGAACAAGCTACCCATCTATATTAGGCAAAGTTCTTCATTAGCACTCTTCAAGAAAAATCTTGATGAGTGGATGGGAAATAGGAAATACACCCTGGGGATCACTTCTGTGTCTCTGCTAGACAGTGGCACAGGAAAATAACTTTCTTGGGTGGCGCAAGCTATGGAAACTTGCTGGCTAGGCTTACATAGGCCCTTGGGCCGATAGCCTAGTACCTACCTATGAACCTATGAACTCAGAAACATTCTCATATATTTGCAATATGCTTCTAGCAGAAATCACATTTTGTCAAAAAAAATATTGTTTGTTAGACTCACAGTAACTCAGAAATGTTCTCATATACCTGCATTATGCTTCCAGCAGAACAACATTTTGCCAAAAAAAAAGTATAACAGCCTCTCAGGAGGCATACACTTCATTTTTTGCCTCTCTCTCTTTTTGCAGGTTGTTGTGGGAACACAGACAGTAGCAGTTTTAAAAGTGACAAAACTTGCTCACCAGATATCATCACTGCAGGCAGTGATGCAGGAACACAAACTGTAGTAGACTTGTATATTTCAGACTAAGCTTTACCTACCAAAGTCCACCAATGTGGTCTGCACACTGTAAACAGTACTTTAGTTGTAGTGCCCTTTATTTACAATGACTTAGTTAACAAAAATGAAAACTAGCATAATTATGATTTAAAGAAGTAATTCAGAGAAAATAATATAGCTCACTTGTCCCTATTTCTTGATTGAGTCAGGCTGAGGTTTTTCTACCACCAGGTCTCTGGGTCTTCCTGGTAACAAACAAATCAATTATCATATTCCTTGAAATCCACAGGTCTCTTTGTAATACAGTGTTTCATTTTTGCAGTTACTGGACAATATCCTACAGGAGCCCTTGCTCCTTGTCACGTAACTGTCTTCTTTTGAGAAGACAAATTATCTGCTAGTGTGTCTTCTCTAGTCATTTCATGTAGAAGATGCAGCCATAGTCTCTTTCACTAGATGTAAAGGAGAAATTGTTGGATATTTCTTACATGTCATTATACTGCAGCCTCAGAACTTGTTTATGTAAAAAGTAGAGTTTGGGGGTTATCCCCCTGCAAAATGTCATTAATTTCATTTGAATCACATTTTAATTTTTGATGTAACAACTCCCATGTCAGGTATCACACTTCTATTAGGGAATGTTCTCTTTCCTCCCATGCTTCTCTGATCTACTGTGTTTTTCTGTTGAAAGTGCAAGAGTCATAACTGCAGCAGTCAGAATTATGGAGCTGCAACAGTAAACGAGTGGAATTCAAACTAAGTTTGAAGTTATGGTACCGTCTTTAATATACACTGATCTCAGAGTTAGTATGTGTAAGCAGCACAGATATATGGGTTTGTGTGTGTGGGGTGTGAGGGATGGGTGAGGTGATTTCGGGAGTCAAAGCTTCCTTGCAAAAATGCTTGTACAATATAATAGCAAATTTTGCAATTTGCTATTTTTCTGCTTCAACAGCATATTATTTTTCAAAGTGTCAGGACTTGCATTAGTGGCTCACACACTGCAGATAGGCAGCTTTGACTTTGATTAAAGAGATAGAAATAATTGCCACAGTAATGTATTTAACTAGTTGCTTACAGAGGCATGCACTGGCACTCCTAACAAACTATACTGATTGTTTAATAGTTATCAGGTAAATATAAGGAAGTCATGCTTATAACAGAGACTAGTGATTGACACTGTAGTGTGTGATCAGTAATGTGCAATTGCAGGCTTTTGCCTTTAAAGATCAAGATGGCAGTATCTCAAGGATTTCTCCTTTTCCCACAATACAGTGATCACAGAGGTGGTATATATAAGTAGCAGGGGATGTAGAAAGGTACAGGGGTGCTTGCAT
Source organism: Protopterus annectens (assembly GCF_019279795.1). Taxonomy (NCBI): domain Eukaryota; kingdom Metazoa; phylum Chordata; order Ceratodontiformes; family Protopteridae; genus Protopterus; species Protopterus annectens. The sequence goes on from NC_056726.1 coordinate 393,650,597, forward strand.
ATCGCACTGCATTATCTGCAAAAGTAATTTGAGTATTGAGATGTTTTATGATCAAAGTTATGAGCATCCATCACAATGTACACTATAGACATGGAAATCAAACAAAAACTCTCATGCTTTTATACACAGTCTGCCATCCCACTTAATGAAATGTGGACATGTTTTGACTGTGTAGACCTCTGATGTTTGACTATGACCAATGTGAATGAAACAATCGCCACAGCAATGTATTTTAGTTTGTTTCTCATAGTTCCCTCCCTGATAAGCCATTTGAGTAATTGTTTAACAATGATTAAGGAAATGCCATTTGATTTCACACATAATCTGTCTCTCCAATTACTATCCCAGATATAATGACACTCTCTAGGGAGTATGGATTGAGCAGCCAACATTGGCTTACTGATCATGGAGGTGATGGTGGTGGTCGGGGATGGTTAGGATCACTACAATAATGCAGCTTTACTAGCCTGGTGAGTTCTGCACTGCATAAGCAGTGCATTGCTTAGTCTGGAGGTGCACATGCATTAAAGTGCATTAACATCTCCCAAAGGCATTGATTGTAGAGCCTGCAAGGATGCAGCAGGGTGGTGGGAGTTAAGCCACACTCCCTGGTAGCAGTATGATGCTTTTCCACCATCCTCATTCTCTTTATCAGTCCTGGATGTGGGTGGGGTTGATTTTAGGGAAGCTAAGACAGGGCCAGTAGACCTAAATGAATGAGGTGGCAGCTGACTTTCAGCTGCAGGAAGAAAATGAAAACAAAATACAATAACACCCCCCCCCCCCCAAAATATACTGGTATTTGTCTGGATTAACATTTCTTGCTAGTTACTGCCCCCACACCCCTTCATCATAGTTATCAAAAATAATTTGTAAATATTTTTGTTTCGTTGTTGCTTTTGTTCAATGTGTAAGCTTAGCCTTTCCCATACACGCATCTGGCAGTCTGACAATATATATATGTAAGAAAGAGCTGTCTCTGAAGACCAACACATTTGCTCCTACTATTGATCTAGTGTTGGATGACTAAAGACAACCTGGCAAGTATTGTGGAATGAATGTCACTGCAAAATTCACAAATTAACAGGCCATGGATTGGCTATACATGGTCTACTTCTATGTTATAGGGAGGAAAAAGATACAACATTCTCTTAAGTGTTAACCAATAGCATAACATCATAACATCCCACTAATGGGAGGCAGGAGTTTTATTTATTTATTTGATTATATACCATAGTGTAATTACTTCATTAGGACATTCATGAAGATATTACCTTTAATTATTCCTAGGTTGAGTATTCTTAAATTGGGAAAGTATTCTTTAGTTGGCAAAAAAGACACAGGAAATCAGAATGATGTCAGCACCCATAGTTTTGGCCATTGCCACTGCTGTTCAGATAATGAGGCACCCAGTGTTAAGGGGTATGACATTTTAGGCTTTAGATTTGCTCAACTGCAGATAGAAAAAAAACAAAAATGCAGAGGGCAAGTATGCTGCAATGGGTCAGGATGAATGCATAGGTATCTACATGTTTTTGTTTGTTGATTGCATCCACTTTTATTTATTTATTTTATTTATTTATTTTTTTTACATTTGCTAACCGGGATGGTCCGACTGGATACATGTCCATTTTCAGCGGAGTCCCGGGGAGAAAAGCTTCAAATTACATATACATACTACAAATACTAGGAACATTGCACTTAGGTTATAGGCATTACAAAAATACATAGTCCAATAATTGAGGTTACAGACATAGAAGTTGATTGCAGACATAGTAAATACAACCATCCATGAGGCCTGAGGCATACATTTCAATTCAAGTAATTGATATTCCTTAGGTTTAAGATATTTTATTTACACAATCAATACCTTGAGTAGCTATCGTGAAGGATCTCCCTGGTTAGATGAAGAGGGATGGATGGGCAAGGACATTTATTAAAAGTGAGGTGGAGGGATGTGTGGGGTACTAGTCAGGGTTGGCACAGGGACATATCCAGTGTGATTTGAAGTGGCTTTTAAGTTTGTATTAAAATATCATTGGTGAAGGCTCTAGGGTAAGGTCAGCTGGTAGTGAGTTCCAGTTTTTACCGATAGAGTTGGCGAAAAGGGAGTCGCCTGCAGCATGGTTGGATTTGATCATAAGTACTAGGAGTTTGGTGGATGAGCGGAGTGTTCGATTGTTGCTGTAGGGGCAGATTATGTTTCTTAGGGCTGGAGTAGTGTCCGGATGGTGGAGCATTTTATGGGCAACTTTGAGCTGGTTGAGCTGTAGGAGGTGGGGTAGTTCCAGCCAGCCCAGGAGATTCAGGTTCTGGCAGTGGTGGCTATGGTAGGGTGTGCCAGTTGCAAATCTGGCAATGTGGTTGTAACATGATGACAATTTATTACGATCAGTTTTGCTCAGGTGGGAGAAGAGAGGGGAGGCATAAAGAAGGATAGATAGAAGATGGGAGTGGGCGATTGCAATTCTAGCCTGTGGGGTGAGGAATGATTTGATCCTATAGAGACTACCAAATTTTTTATTGATAGTTTTTATAGTTTGATTGATGTAAACATTAAACCTGAGGTTGTTGTCTATCATGACACCCGACAGTTTAGTTTGGGTTGCTGGGGAGATGATGGTACCATTATTAGCTGTTATGTTGAACAGTGGCGAGGTGGTCCTATACGTTGGGGTGAAGAGAAATAACTTAGTTTTGTTGGGATTTAGTATTAGACATTGGTTTAATAGCCATTTTTCAACCTTGTTGAAGGTGCTTTGGGTTATTGTGGTCAGATTTGCTGGGGTGCTGGCAAGCAGATCAAGGTCGAGTCATCTGCATATTGAATGCAGGTAGCCTCTGGAATGACTGTGCTAAGTTCATTTATAAAGATGGAGAAAAGAAGGGGACCTAGTATTGAGCCCTGGGGGACTCCAAGTCTGATGGGGTGGTGTGAGGAGAGTTTACCCTGTCACAGTACTGCCTGTTGCCTGCCTTGTAGGTAGGAATCAAACCATTGGAGGGCCTGTTTGTTTAAGTTGTAGGCCTCCAAGCTGTTCATTAGCATTTTGTGATCCACCATGTCAAAGGCCTTGGATAGGTCTAGGAAAAGAGCAGATGTCAGTAAGTTATTGTTACGGTTGTGGTTTATAGTGTTTGAGAAAGAGAGGAGGGCTGTTGTGGTGCTGTGATTAGGCCTAAAGGGATGTTGCGAGTTGGATAGTAGTTTCTTCTGTGTGAGATATTTCATGAGTTGAATATGAACACACTTCTCCATGATCTTAGCTAGTGGTGACAAAATAGCTATGGGCCTGTAGTTAGACAGTTCAGTGGAACTACCCCCCTTGTGAAGAGGTATGACATGTGAGATTTTCCATATGTCGGGGATGATGGCTTCTGATAATAATTTAGTTTTGTTTGGGTTCAGGATCAGATGGGCATTGGCTAACCATGTTTCAAGAGAAGTGAAAGATTCCTGTGTTTGAGAATGAAGACCTGATAGATAAGTGTTGAATTATCTGCATACTGTATTATAGAACCACGTGGAGCAGCTGTGTGTAGATTATTAGTAAAGAGGGAGAAAAGGGGAGGGCCTAAGATAGATCCTTGGGCACCAATGGATAAAGGAAGGCATGGAGATAGGTCACCCTGCCATAGAACAGATTGTTGATGGCCAGATAAATAGCTATGAAAGCATGCTGAGGCAGATGGTGAGAAGGATAGTTCAGTTAGTACATCTATTAGTGTGGAATGGGAGACCACATCAAAATATTTTGATAGGTCTGAAAAGATGGCAGATACAAAGTTGTTGTTATTCCTGTGATGGTTTATGGTATTAGTGAAGGATAAGAGAGCTGTAGTGGTACTATGTGATGGGCGAAACCCATGTTGAGTGTTTGCAAGAAGGTTATTTGTTAGTAGGAATTTCATGACATGGAGACACCTTTCAAGTAGCTTAGAAAGATGTGAAAGAATAGCAATTGACTGCTAGTTTGTCAGCTGTGGAAGGCCACCTTTATGAATTGGGATTACATGAAAAAATTTCCACAGTTGAAGGATCTTGTTTTTGAGAATGGATTTATTTATAAGGATTGATACTTGGAAGGCTATAGATTCAGCTGCAATTTTGAGGTATTCCTGGGTAAGTTATCTATGGCAAGTGTAGCAGGTTTTAATTGCTGTAGTAGTTTTTTTTATAGTGGCTGTAGGAACTGGGGAGAAAGAGAATGAGGCATTGCTAGTTGTAGACTTGGCTGGTTTGGTATCAGGAGTAGGAGTTTGCTGTTTGGAAAGGGCAATTATAGATTCAGTAAAATGTATGTTAAAAATGGTAGCTATGCTATCAGAATTGTTGTGGATGTTTGGCGTTGGTGTAGTAGATTTTCCTGGGTGAAGGACTGAGTTTATAGCTGGCCAGAATTTTTGAGGATTTTTTTTATGTGTTTTGAATGTTATGATAGAAATTTATTTTATCCTTTATTTTATCCAAATGGAATAAAACGTTCCTTACCATGGAGGAAAGGTTAACCTTAGTTAAAGTGATTATATTAACTAAAATGTTGTATATCTTCCAGACTATGACAGCTTCTCCTTCCCAAAAAATTAATGAAACAACTTAACTCATTAGTTAAATTCCCATGATGTCCAAGAAAAACAAGAATTAGTCACGCATGGCAATACGAAAATTGAGATGAGGGCAGAATAGCTTTTCCACAGTTAAAACTATATGCAGAATCAATCATTCTTAACATCACAAGTCAATGGCTAAATTATAAGTACACATCTAATTGGAAATTTGTACATAAAACAATATTAGTAAAGGGCACCTGACAAATCTTCAAATGCTCAAAATTTCGAACATTACATGGTCGAGACCAAACGTTTGAAATTTTGAATGTTTGAAGATAGACTTTCAACTGTGCTGTACGGTGCAGATAGGGAGAATTTCCCTTTTCTGCACTGAAGTGCAGTCTCGGAGTTGGTATATTTATGTAGGGGGGTGTGGGGGGTGCAGGGGGGCTTGTCCCCCTCCCTACGCTGTTAAAGTGTTTTTTTCTTTTTTTACTTTTTTTCATTTGATGTTCGAACATCCATTAGGGTTGGTTAAGGTTGCCCTTACAAAAACTAAGGTGCAGGGCTTGAGTCCAACCTATGAACCTATTTGGTCTTGACCATGTAATGTTCGACATTTTGGATGTTCGAACATTTAACATAGACCCTTAGTAGATAATAGTGGGGAAACAATAAACAATGATATGTTTTCTGAAGAAGAAAAAGTTTATCTGGTCATAAAAAAACTTTTGCTATAATACAAGTAAAAAAGAAAATTTACTCTCTAGTGCCTCGGCTTAAACCAGCCTTCAAGGAATTACAAAATAATCATCACATAGCACATATATATATATATATATATATATATATATATATATATATATATATATGGGACCTGGACACTTGCGCAAATTTAACTTTCACCGAAAGTCTAATTCGCGCTCTCACATACCCGAAATTTCTGTTCATCAAAGCAGCAGTTTTGGGTATGTGTAAGTGGTGTGCAGGTCGCATTGCGGTGCGAGTAAGGGAATATTCCTTTACTCCACTGTAGTGCAACCTTGGAGTGAGAATATTTAAGTGGGGGGGGGTGTGTGATAGTTTTGCTTTTTTTTTCACAGTTTAACAGAAGCACTTTTCGATTAAAGAGCTTTCATTAAACTGTGATCCGTATATATGGATTCGGACACTTGTTTTTTCAATATATATATATATATATATATATATATATATATATATATATATATATATATATATACAGAGACACTCACACACACACACACACACACACACACACACACACACACACACACACACACAATCAAATACAATTAATTAAATAAAATGAATTAAATATTAAAGAAGAAAAATCTACTTAGCCTATAATGAACCCCTAGTTAAAAAGAAAACTGACAATAGGGAGGCTAATATATTATATGGTGGTAGAAAGGTTTATTTTGTGACTGACTACAATATTTTGAGTCACAAAATTATTGATGTTATTAAATATTATTAGCCTTATTTGATTAACATGGATGGTGTAAAAAATCTATATAGAGCTCCCTGTATTTTATTCAAAAGAAGCAGGAATATCAAAGATATGGTGGTGCACAATAAATTTATACAACCAGGAGAAGAAGTAAATATATATCCTGCTGGGTGTGGCACCTTCCCTTGTAGAAGGTGTTCAGTTTGCCCTAACATTATTAAGTACTTTGAAAGAATTAATGGCACTAGATTTTGTCCTACATCTGTATATACATGTACGACCAAGTCGGTGATATATGTATTATCTTGCACCTGTAATTTGTTCTATATAGGGGAAGCAAAAAGAGTATTCAAGTTATGGCTCCAGGAGCATGTTACAGATATAGAAAATAATAATGCTATAAGTCCTTTAGCATCACATTTTTATGCCTGCCATAATAGTGATTTTTCGTTATTGAGAGCTAGTATTTTGGAACAAATTTTAGAGACTGATGAGGGGATTGTAAAAAAGAAGCTGCTGTATAAGGAAACTTTGTATATTTTAAAGTTTAACACACTTTCTCCAGTGGGTTTGAATAATGAATGTAACTGGAGGGTGTTGCTTTAAAAGTTTTTTTTACAAATGATTGATTAATTATGTCATTATTTAATTAATTTTATTTAATTAATTGTATTTGATTGCGTGTGTGTGTGTGTGTGTGTGTGTGTGTGTGTGTGTGTGTGTGTGCGTATCTATATATATATATATATATATATATATATATATATATATATATGTGTGTGTGTGTGTGTGTCTGTGTGTGTGTGTGTATATATATATATATATATATATATATATATATATATATATATATATATATACATATATGTGCTATGTGCTGATTATTTTATAACTCCTTGAAGGCTGGTTTAAGCCGAGGCGCTAGAGAGTGAGTTTTATTAAATCTGTCTGACACAAGACTCGTGGTATTCTTTTGCCAGCTTGGTAGTTTGGTGTTATTCCTTGTTTCTACATGGTTTGGTGAAAAAAGAAAAAATTCTCTCCCTTTGTTGACTACATAGCAAAGAAGTTTAAACAAATAATGAACAAAGATTACAAGATGAGAGACCTATTATTTTTAATGTTTCATATATCATTTACAAACAAATGTCTGGACTCTTACAACATGAAAAAATAGGAGAAATAAATGGAAATGGATTAGTATTCTGGTATCAATTTCTTGATTCCAATTATATACAGGAGGCCACTTCCCTCATAGCAAGATATAACATAAATCAAAACAATTGGTTAAACATACAAACATTCAGAGAGTATATAGTAAATGAATTCAAAATAAGTCAAATAGTGAAATCCACATCTAGACCCAAAATTCTATCACTTTTTTGTGAAATTATTACATTATGCAATAATGATGGGTTTTCAGTGTCAGGAATATATAGGACACTATGAACGGACATACAAACCCAGATGAATCTCTATGGAATTACGCAGAAAAGATTAATAAATTCAGATTTTCAGAAAAGGAGAAAACAGTAATACTTAAATCAGTTAGTAACACTACATCATCTCCCTTTTGGAAAATCTAAACATGAAAGTTCATTCACAGAAGCTTCTTTACTCCTCATAAAATAGCATTGATATCAGGAAATGAAATATCTGAATGCTGGAAATGTGAAGTAACAGTATGTGCAGACTGGGCGCATATGTTTATAGAATGTAAAACTCTAATCCCTTTTTGGCTGGAATTTAAATATTTTATAAAAGCATTGTGGCCAGATAAATGTGAAGTGACTGACTCACTGTTATTATTTAATTCTCTGATACAGTGTACATTCCAGGTACACAGGTATACCTCCTCTGGTTCCTACTTCCAATAGCAAGAAAAAACATTACCTCAAATTGGAAAAGTAAAAAAATTACATCATTTGTGGAATTTATATTATTGGCCAAAATTGTATGTAACAGAGAATTGTTGACTATAACTTCAAGAACTTCAAGAATGTCACATAAACAACTGGCTTGGTTAAAACTATAAAAACTGTTAGATAAAATGTGAATGTATTGACAAAAGCATATTTGTTATGGTCACTGTATATAGTTAGGTTTATTCTCATTGTTTAATAGTTTTGTTACACCTGTATTCATAAAAATCAATAAAAATTATGTGAAAAAAAGACATGACTCACATAAACAGAACATATATGTCATATAACTTAGTCACTTACTATTTTTCCTTGAAGGTGGCCTTTTTTATCAGCTTAAATACACTTTTCCTGGTGGATGATTTTGAACCTTTTCCCCATCATTTTTGTCATTGTCCAGAGTTCTTCACCTAAGAAGTTAAGAGGTATGCGTGTAAGTCACATTATTCTAACAAGTAAACAGCAACTTTTATTTTCAAGTTAAGTACAAAGTTGGTAAATGAATGCGTAGATTGAGAGAGTAAGAGATAACTATGTAGCATCTCTCTGCTTTTCAGGCAAATTAACAATACTAAGGACTAAGTTATGATTAGCTATAAAACTGATAAAGCTTGTCATGTGATGGGAGGTTCTCTGAAGGAACAACTAGTTCTCAATGTAAGAAAATTACTGAATTTTATTTCTGTTACAGTGAGAAGAGAGTAGGTCATTGAGTGTGTCATTCCCTATATACTAGCATATGTTTGGTAAAGCATAAATTTTCAACAGTTGTGTCAACCATTGCAGGTAGCTGAAGTTTAGCCAGATTGTCAGACACAAGCAAAAATCATTAGGATTAACCACCCTGATTAACTTTTTTGAAAATCTCGCAATTGGTAAGGATCAGCAGTATTGAGTCTAGTGCATTCAGTGCACCTGAGGAAGACAGTAATACATCAGGGGAACTCGGGGAGGAATGCAAGGAGGAAGAACTGAGTAACATATGTGTTCTGTGATATCTTTTAGAATTCAAAAAACTGACATATCAGCAGCATCAAAAGTTGGGCAATAGACTGGCTACACAAAACGTTTCATCAAATGAAAAAGGGGGCCGAGTGATCTTTTTTTTTAGAAGAAATGGAGATTCAAACTTAATTTTTGGGTAAACCTGTAAATCATTATTATTTAGAGAATATGCTACTGAAAATAGATACAGATACTCTGTGAATACTTGGAGTGTCAGAAAATGCTCAAGGAAATGATAAGATCAAGTGTCTGTAAAACTGGTTGCCTACAGTGCTTTATAAAGACTTTGGTGGTCTCCATACTGGAAAAAAACATCTATCTTTTGCAGAAAAGCCACTTGTAGTAAATGCTACACCTTAGCTTTTGATCATCAAATTATTGGCATATAGTCAAAAGAATAAAGTCTTTCAAACAGCTTGGTCATTGGATTCTACTTTTTATAATGGAGCCAAGACTGTTTTTGTCCATCACTTTTCAAAACTGATTATAAAATTATAAAAAGGTCAAAGCAGTATTTTATTCTGAGTGAAAGTAAAGAAATAAAGCTTCCATAGTCTACCCTCAATTCCCTACATATTCTAATCCCAAAAGGGATAGAAATAATTTAAGGATCCATATTCAGCCTGGGATAGTCTGGTGCAAGCAGAGATAGAATTAAGTTTTAAGTTGAAACCTAGTCATGATTTTATGCTCTCCTCGCATTAGCTAAGCAACCTGCAGCAAAGACATTTATGACTCATAATTCATCATAATTCAAACTAAGGAACAGTTCATGAATCTGGGGGGTCCTTGAGAATATGTGTTTATTTTTTTATCAGTTACCTGTGTGTGTGAGCATTTGTATAGACATTTTTGATGCAGGATATCTAATTATCCATTTTAAGACCAAATTGCATCTAAGAAGATATCGCTGAAAACTTGTGGATATTCAGAACATTTGATTAGTATTTCAGTAGTAAATCATTATAATTCCCCTTTCCTTGCATTGCCTTTTTTCTCTCTCCCTCCTTCCCCCTTAACCATACTTTTTATCCCTTGTTGCCCTTCATTTCTAAGCAAATGTTCATTTTTCAGTACATTTGGCAGTGCTGCCAACTTAACATGAGGATGATGGAGACTCATCTAATAGAGACAAGCAAACTAAGAGTCTTTGTCTGTTTAGTTATCATCTATGTGGCTTGGGAGAACTGGTCTGTATGTAGTAGAACTGACGTTTGAGTAATGCCACCTTGAGATTTCAATTATTTTTTAAAGTTGAATTGATGGGGTATGATAATGGCCTCGCTCCATTAGCATACCTCTCAGCCTCTTGCAAGAAATCTGGACAAAGCCTAAAATAATAAGGGGTAGGTATAAAATAGGGACAAATTTTAAATATTGTTCTTATAAACTTAGAAAGTTGCTAGAATAACAGGATATGTGGTTTTCCAAAAAAAAAGATACATTTTATGAGGAAAAGACCACAAATATGAGACAAAAATCTAGACATTATGTGTTTGAGATTCGGGGTTAGGGTTGGGGTTTGGTGAGGGGATAGGTATTGTATGATTGTGTGGTAGTGTGTGTGTATTTTAGGGTTAGGGTCAGAGTCAGGTAAGGGGACAGATGCAATGTTATTAGTGTATGCTTCTACATGTTTATGTGTCCAAGTGTGCCTTGTGTAGTGGCAATACTATGGAGTTTTTTTTTTATAGTAAGGTATAGGGTTAGGATTGGAGGAAAGGGCAGCTCCCCTGCATACCTAAGTAATGGGTGCTATCCCTAACCCTAATGCGGTCCCTTCCCCACCCCTAACCCTATACCTCACCTTATAAAAACTTTCTGCAACGCTGCCACTATTCAGACAAATTTGAAGCAAGTATTATCATGGACTTTAATGTGAAGATCAGGAGAGGAAATAATTTTTCTTTCTCGATCTTTTGAGAGTCACTCTTTTAGGTGTTCAATACTTTGTTCGATCATCTTAATGCTGATATTTTCATTCGACATTAAAAACATTTGATCATACGGACTAGACCCATATATACATATATATGTTTAAAATTTAACTCTTCTGACTTAAAAACATCTTGAAAACTTTTTGTTTACATCTGTCTCAAAATGGCGTTTAGCAGACTGAAAATTTGCTGAGATGGTCCAAAATTTTTTCCATCTCCTTGGGTGGCAAGCAAAATAACATGCTGTTAATTAAACTTACTACTAAGTATGTTTGTAATGTATTGTACTTGGCTAATGTATTCTCTCGGAGATATCTCTACAAGAATCCACTGAAAAGAGATCACCACTACCCATACAGACCTTCTTAGTAAACGTATGTAAATAAACAAAACAACAAACAAATAAATAAATAATAAATATACATCTGATAGTAACACGTTGAAATCTGTTGTCATGGTCATTTGATTTTTTTCAGTTTGTTTCTAAAATAACATCAGAGAGGTACACAGAAGGTGGTTTTAATTTGGTTGTAGGGAGACGAGGCACACTATGTATATGTATGACAGGAACAACATATATATGCCTGTGCCCGTTCATTGTTTCATTTCCATCCTAACTTAACACCAGAGGGGTGCATAGACTCATAGACTATGACTATATTACTGGGAAGAAGGAGGAGTAGGGAGGCATGCACTGTTCCCAGGAATGATTTATGTATTGAAAGTATTTGTCTTCAGCATTTATTGGGAATTATTACTTTGTTGGGTTTCAATATTAGGCTTTGGATTGAGTGCATTTCTTCCTTGAAAAAAAAGAAAAAATAAGACTGGACTTCTTTCCTTATTCATGATTTTTGTTCAGGCATTCATTGGATAAAAAGGTAGCGGAAAAGCTCTAAGTTGCATCTCATAGCATCTAGAACACAGCTCTGGATTCTCAGCTTAATTTGGTTACCTCTTCCACAGTTTTTATGTGCAGAGTTAGCTAGTAGGGTGTGTTGAAAGATGAAGGATACAAGCAGAAGAGTAAGACAAAGTCTGAAAAAATAAACAAGAAGGAAATAATTTGTCTGGGTGGTGTGGGGCTAAGATGGGGTAGAAGTATGGGAGAGATACTGGGAGTGCAGGGGGCAATGAGCAATAGGGAGGTGCTATGGACTCCTTAATCCAGGAGTCCTTTTCATCCAAGGCCAGTCCTGGTGATTGCTGTCAGATATCTGGGGTATATATACTCAATAAAGTGGCTAGAATTCTTGGGTACTGAGGCATTGTGTGAATGAAAGTGACTAATCCAACTATTGTTTGAGCAAAGGTAGAAGGTCATTAACCTGCTGTAATGTAGCCCTAAAATGTAGCCCTACCCTGTTTCAGTAATCCCCATCCATTTAGTTCCTTCTTGCAACCCCAATCCTCGCACTGAGGTAACCAGTCACCACTAGGTTGGATGAAGTGCTAGATCATGGTCTAGTGGGGCATGGTCAATCAAATAGTCCTCAGGGGGAAAGCAAATCACAATACCAGACAATGTGGCATCAAAAGCCCTCTAAAATGCTGCATGTGTGTGAGTGTGTGTGTGTGTGTGTGTGTGTGTGTGTGTGTGTAAGAGAACCAGTCCATTGCAGCCCCTGTTTTAACTTACAGCTGTATCTGTACTTGGCAGTAATCATCCATGGTTCTCAACAAACCTGAGACAAAACCTGGAAATAATTTGGGACAGTCAGGGACACTTTTTAAAATGTTAGAACTATTAACTTGACATATTGACAGAATGAGTGAATTAATATACATCTTCTGAAGTCAAATAAGTCTATAACTGTAATTATTGTCATTACTTAGTGTAATTCACCTCCTTTTCTCCAAAGGTCATCAACCAGTTACCAACCAAACCTTTCAACAAATCGGGGACAAATCCAGAAATAATTATGGACATTCAAGGACACTTTTATATTAGCACTATTAACATAAGATATTGACAGAATGACGGAATTAATATGTGTTCTCTGAAGTCAAAGAAGTCTATAACTCTCTCTGACTATTGCCATTAACTGTAATTCAAAACCACTCCAAAAGTCATCAGTTTTAGGAGGTACTGGGGACAGTCAGTAGCACTTTTAAAACATGAGCACTATTAACTCGAGATTGGCAGAAAAAGTGAGTAATGTGAATTGATATACATTTTCTGAAGTCAAAGAAGTCTCTAACTTTTCTCTAACTTTTCTATTGTGATTATTTATTAAGTGCAATTCACAATCTTACCAAAATTCATCAAGTTATTGGGGACAGACGCACTTCATATTGTTTGCTGCTAATACTAACTGCCATTGCCATGTACCACAGTTTTTTTTTCACACACATACACACACACACACACACACACACACACACACACACACACACACACACACACACAGACACATATATTAGAGAAAACAATTTAGCAGGCAACTTTAAACCCGCAGCACCTGATGCCTAGCCAGATAGGTGGGCACTGGTAGGTCAAAATTGTCAGACTGAAATCTAATGAAAAAAAAAGTGAAAGAATTAATTTATTTTTTACCCCCCACCCAATCACTGGGCCTTAGGTGACTGCCTAGGTCACCTAGTGCTGGATCCAGATTTGGTTGGATGGATATGCATCACAGCTAGGAGTGGAAGATAGCATATCTAAAGCTCTTATTAGGGTCCTTCTTCCAGTTTGTTAGGCTAGGGGCAATCTTTTCTGACCCCTGCATTGGAAGTATATTCAAATCTATATCATTCATCATAAGGTGTCCCTCTTTAAGTTGAGGTTTCAGGTTTTTGCGTGGTAGTTTTAGACACTTTGTTTATAAGCTTGTTTTAGGGGGATAGGAATGGGGAATACTCATCTAAGAAAACAGATCTCTGTGGGATTTAGATACTTTTTTCACCTTGTTGACAGAATGTGATATTATAAGTATGCTCTTACATCTCACTAAGTTTATTATTTACCTTGCACCTTTTGGGTTTGCAGTTTCACTTTTCATGTTAGTGGGCTCATTGAATGTAAATGGGCATAATAGCCCAGTGAAACACAGCAAGTTATTGCCATTGCCGTTAATGAAACAATATAAGATGGATATAACAACATAAGATGGATACTACTCTGCTGCAAGACACACAACTCAGTAGTAGGGAGCATAGCAAATTAGGCAAATGTGGGGTTTGGGTAAAGGCCACTATGTCACACTCTTCATGGAAGAGAAGTTGTTATACCTGCTAAGCAAATGGCATGATGTTTCTAAATGTTTGACTAGCATTAAGAGCTTGTGGTCACATATTTGAATGCCAGTACCGATAGGGTCCTCTCAAAAACCCTATCTTATCTTTGGTAGTATACTTTTTGACTAGACATAGGGTGAGCTCATACTGACTGATGATTTTAACTGTTTAACTTACCCAAATGACACTACCTTGGTTATGATACCAAAGCTGTCTGCTTTGACTATAACATGAATGATGATGGTTCATCACTTGTCTTTGCTAGATATGAGTTTTTTTCAGGTCACAAATGGCATTGTTTTATAGAGATTATTATCTCTTAATGAAGAGATTCATACATGATAAGGTGTTTTGGACTAACTCTCCTACCAGCCAAGTAGACAACTGGGAGTTATTACTAACAATGATTAATGATCATTCTCCTCTACTAGTATGATTGATACTCAAGATTGCAGCCTTTGTCTAGGTGGTGGTGACTAAATGCGACTGACTTAAACTACCTCCAACAAGAAATGCCTATGTCAGATTTATGGAAAGAAGAGACATCAGTGTGACACAATTGTCCCTACTGCATATGTTATGGGATACTCTGAAAGGTCATTTGCATTTGATATTACACTACCCTAATTAAGCTCTTATTAAATAGTAAGTTGTGGAATTAGAAAATAAACAGCATAAATTTAGAGTGCTAAAGGTAGAAAGGACATACAGAAGGAAGAGCTGGTCCAGTTGTTACACTTGGTTCAAGAATTATTAAAAAAAATAAACACATAAATAACACTGAAATTTGTTTAGAGAAGTTGAAGAGGGTTTTTAAGACACTTTTCCCTTGTGTAATAAAGAATTTTAGCTTTTAGGCTTATCGTTATTATAGCTAGACACAGTCATGTGCCTTCAAACTACTTCTGCCAATGTGATTAAGGCTTGAGGAGATATTGAATGTTCCTAATATTTGCAGTATGTTTACAGTACTTTCTTAAATAATGTTAGGTGTAGAATTCAAGCTTCGTTTAGAAAAAATATTCTTGCCAATATTGCCAAATGTTGATTCATTCACAGTGGTGAAAGAGGAAATTCCATAGATTCTATACAAGTTTAAAAAAGGAAGGGCATCAAGTGAGAATGACTTCATTTATGCAGAGTATAAAAAAGATGCTGAAAGAAATAATATTAATGAGACTATCTAAGATGATGTATTTGGTGCCTTCAGGGAATTCATGATCAGAAACAAGAAATTACATTCTGGAAAACAGATACCACCATACCTCTCAACCTGGAAACATCAAAAATCTGTATAAGGCCCATGAAAAATAGGTACAAATTTGTACGCTGTTTAACATATGATTTGCATACATAATTATGTAACCCCCACCCACTCCAATGGAATTGCGGGATACCAACTTTCAAATGCAAACTGAAGAACAGACAAACACAATATGGCATCAGAGTCCCCCTGCAGCCATTCCAATGTCCCATTACCTGGCTATTTCACCCCATTTACCATAAACACTAATGTGTGCATACTGCTTTACTTCTACAATGATTATATGGATTTTATTTTTACATTTTACAGCACAACAATGCACAAACACTAATAGAATCTGGTAAACAAAGCAATACTGTCTCACAATGAAAATAAACTTGACATTAAAACTTCTCTGCCCTTGAAACTGACATTCATTGAAATAGCATTGAAACCCACACCACATCCAAAGAAAATGCATCAATGGCCAGTGGTGGATAAAGATTACCTTTGGGCTGTTTTTAAATCATTGGCCCCTTGCACACAAAACAGGAAACATACATGTGTTATTTTCTTTGATACACCTTCCTGACTTTATTAAATTATATTCCTTGTATAATACAGCACATTTGTTAGAGCGCACTTTAAATTTATTGTTTGAACATTTTTCCAGTAGGCTGTACTGTAGGCAATGAAACAAAATGCATGAACCAATAATGACAAAACTGCCCAATTCAGAACATTTCCATCATAAAAGTCTACTTCCACACCCACATTATAAATAGAATGACAGTAGTGTAAGCTATAGGCATCTTGCACAGCTTCTCACACTTATTTTCAATTTCATTTTTTTGGGAGGGGACAAAAGGTCAAAAACCAGGGACACATTTTAAACATTGCTTGTATAATTTTGTAAAGTTGCTAGGCTAAAATGTTGTGTTACCACCATGCATTTCACTAGCAAGTCTTTAACCCAGGACCCTATGCACTACAGTCAGAGCAACATATCGCTATGCCAAATCAGCAGCTTCCTGAAAAACAGGAAGACTATAACTTAATGGCTATCATTTAGTGAATTCATTTCTCACTTCTCACCACAGCTCTCAACCTCGTAGCACAAAAAACCTGGACAAACAAAGCCAATAATGGGGGAATACAAATTGAGTTCTCACTTCTCACCATAGATCTCAACCTCTTAACATAAAAAACCTGGACAAACAAGCCAGTAATGGGGGAATACAAATTCAGTTCTCACTTCTCACCATAGCTCTCAACCTCTTAGCACAATAAATCTAGACAAACAAAGCCAATAATGGGGGAATACAAATTCAGTTCTCACTTCTCACCATAGCTCTCAACCTCTTAGCATAAAAACCCTGGGCAAACAAAGGCAATAATAGGGGAATACAAATTCACTTCTCACTTCTCATCACAGCTCTCAACTGTTAGCACAAAAAAACCTGGGCAAAGCTCACAAGTGGTGGTGGCTAGGGATTTTAGGCTCTTTTTAGGTACCTCTAGCCACCACATACACACACACACACACACACACACACACACACACACACACACACACACACACACACACACACACACATACACACACACACACACACACACACACACACACACACACACATACACACACACCCTTCTCTCTCTGAAAGTTAGTTTCCTTACTTGGAGTCTTCATTCCACACACACCCTCTTCATTCCACTGCAGAGTTAGTCTGATTCCCCAACATTGCCGTTCCCGCACCCACCCTTCTGAAAGTTAGTTTCTCCACCACAGAGTTAGTCCGATAATGATCCATAGTGCTGTAACAACAACCATTTGTTGCCGTTCCTGCTTGCATTTGAGCAGCCAGGCCAGCCAGAAATGCATGAGCTCCTTGAGTTCAATTCTGACAGGCTGGTAGCCCTGACAGAGCTGACGTCATCGAGCACATGATGATGTCAGCTCTAACAGCGCGAAAATTAAAAAACAAAAGAAAAAATCGGAAATGAAGGGGTGCCACTCGGTAATCGTGGCACCCTTTCATTTGAACCCCAAAACTCAGTAAAAGCTGAGTAATTTGGCACAGTAAGTCAGTGATTAATAATGTATCACCTTTACAGAATCCTGATGTAACTAGTATGTTTAAATGTGGGAGATATAATGTTTTGAAATTGTTCAGAGAGAGGAACTATTAATTAATAGACATAAATACTAAGATTTATAGAATTTTTGTGATCATATAAATGCCTTGTGAAAATCAAGTCTAGTTCTACAGTGAGCGCAGTAACAGTTCATGTTAACCATCATTATATTAATAACATTGATGTATTATATGTGCAATGCTGAAAATGTTTTTGACACATTTATATGTTACCAACTAAGTAATTGTAATTTATTTTAAAATTTGATAGTCTTTCCCCTAAAAGGATTAAACACAGAAACTAGTTGATGACTTCTGACACAATAAATTGTACATTTTCTGTTATGGAAAGGAAGTTCTAGTTGTACTTTACTACTTTGAAGGCATTTTTCCAAGATATCAGGTTGTAAGTGATGTATGATGTATAATGTTTGCAACTGGGAGTGTGTTAGTATGGTTTGTGATGTAAACTGCTTGCAACTAGGATTGTGTAGGTGTTGTTTGTTTTCATTTATATAAATGTATGATTGCTTATGTAGTAAGTGACGGTTTAATAAAGATGTGTCTTGTTTAAAATGATATATATCAGGTTATTAGATGTTGGTTGTTCCATTAACGTGTATTTAGCATTAGCTAGCATTTTTTCCTTTTCTTTTGAAATTATATAATGTTAATTTCATTTTTTGAAAGCAACTACTATGACAGGTAAGCCAGTGATATATTAGAGACTTAGAATCTTATTATTCTCTTGAATGTGGATTATAAAACCTACGCGAGTATGTGGGCAGGTAAGTTGCAAAAAATATTGCTATGTTAGTACAGGTGGATCAGTACAATTTCACTCAGGGGCATACAGCTATGGAAAAGATTCCTCAAACTTTTTATTGACATAAAAGACAGCCAAGGAAGTCATATCAACATTTTTTTTTGGTCAAAGATGAAAAGAAAGCCTTTAATTATTTTTAAGTTAAACTAGCTGTACCATGTATTAAGAGCATTTGAGTTTTCTGAGTCCTGTATTGGAACTATACAGGACCTTTAGCAGGATGGCCTGATGGCTATTAAAGTTGGGCATTTTACCTGTGAGTTGGTGGTGATCAATCAAAACACTAGGCAAGGTTGTTTTCTTCCCTGTTTTACCACTTCTGCTTTAAATAGCATTAGGTGTATTTGGCACTGGTCATTCTGGAGGAAAACAAAAGATGCTGAAGGGACACAATGAGGAGGGGTGATGTTCATAAAGCTATGTTTTACTACTTATACCCTAATATTCATTAAATCCACTGAATTGTTTTCCGTCTTTTGGAATAGTTTAATTAATATCTTGTGTTAATCAAGAAAAAAATGGAAAAACTTACTATGAGTCATCAGATAGATTCAGGGAACAATTTCCATATTAGTGGTCCTTTCATTAAATTAGACATTTGGAGATTGATCTATTAGGTTCAGTTGTGGCAGCCACAGAGAGAAACTACAGTATTAAGTTAAAAGAGACTAAGCTGTTCTTGGATGGTTGAAAGTATTTAGCCAGCTCTGGAATAAAACTATTGGTAGTATGCATGTCTGTTTTTTTTTCCTAAATTGGTAAACATTTCGTAATGTAACTGTCCTTGCCCCTCCAAAGCATTACTTATCTTGTTTAAAGACAATAACTGTATTTTATTTTTTTTAATTTCCAGTCATGATTATGATGTGAAATGTTCTCCTTTGAGGACCTATAGGCCCTGGGATTGATATAGCATATAGGCTGCTATTTAATGTTTTGATTTCTAAAGCAGGACACAAATTGTTGTATACTTTAGAGAAGTTTGAAATAGCCTTGGATCCATTAAGTTGGATAGTTGGAGGCAATTCTACTTTTAGGAATGTCTGCATGAGCTGGGTCAAAATTAGTTAGCATATATACCTTGATTACACAGCCTGCAGGAGTAAAACTTAGTAATCAGAAAGTCATGGCCTGTTTTTTTTTTGTTTGTTTTTTTGTTTTTCCACACTTTCTAATTTTTTCATGAGTACTTAGGTCTTATGAATCCAGAACTGAAGAACATACAGTCACAAATGTATAAGTTAGGACTGGTAAGATATTTCTAGTTATCCTCTAGCCATGTTTTAGATCATTCCTGGAGATACAAGCCCAGCATGGACTGCATAACAAGGACTTTTATAGATATTTACAATTAAAACATTTAGCTTTTAATAGAACAGGGGATGATTATCACAAACAAGGCTAATACAATGTTTGGCAAATATTATGCTAGGTAAGATTTTCTCAAATGGCTTATTTGATAAGTTATTGCAGGGCTGATACACCTAGAAAGACATTGATCCGCTGCCTTTTGGGATGTCTGGGAAGGAAAGTGTGAGTGTAGTCTAGAATAGAAGATAACATAGTTGCAGTATAATTTTTTAATTAATTATAACCTATTTAACTAATTGTTAACAACATGCACATAATTATGTAACCTACCTGTTATGACAATTTGTTTGATTCTTGACTGTAGACTCTGTGCTGAGCCCAAAAACAGACCACTTGGATCAGTGCTCTATGCTAGTCAACAAACACATAAATAAATAAATAAATAAATAAATAAATAAATAAATAGAGAGATAAATACATAATAAATAGAGGAACTTGTATCTAGTTTTTATTTATTTATTTTATTTAAGTTTGATGACCGGGGAAGTCCAATGGGCCAAGAAGAGCCTGTTTTCAGTGGAAGCCCAGAGAGAAAAGCTCCGCAATAATTGCAAGTTACATTTCACATGTTAAAAAAGGACATAGCTCATACAGCTAATTAAAGATTTACAGATAAGCTCCATGATATTTGCAATTAGCTTTTCTCACAATGTTACAAAAATGAAAAGACATAGAAATTTCAACATTTACATAAAGTGAATATTTTGGTTATAAACTCAATTGTAGGTTTAACATTTCAAAATATATAGCTACTAGCCATTAGTAGGTTTGGAAAATATTATGCATGGAGAGGGTAATAGTATATTTGAGATTGGAGATTATAGTACAATAGATATTAGAGAGAAAATTAGTTTTTAGTAGGGGAGGGATTGTTTTGGGTGGGATGAAGTAATAATAGAGGTAGTTAGATGAGTCAGTGCAAGGTGGAATGGGGGGTTAAGTTGGAGCGTGGCAAGGGCATTCCCATTTGGAAGAAAGATGAGAGAGTAGCTGAGATTTGAAATTTGCATGGTTAGGTAGGTTGCGTAGGTGTGTAGGGAGAGAGTTCCACTGTTTAGCTAAGGAGTGTTACAGCTGTAGATGGCCAGGAGGTTGTGCAGGTTTGTGGACCTGAAGGTGATTTTGGTTTCTGAATCTGAATGAGAGGTTGGGAATGTAAGGTTTTAAGGAAGTAGCAAGAGCTGGGCAGTTGGCAGGTTTAAAGATGAGCCTGTGGGCAATGGTGAGTTGTAGGTAACGGAGGTAGTTTAGTAGTTCAAGCCAGTTGAGGGAGAGAAGGGAATGGCAATGGTGGGATGAGTTTTTTGAATTGGTTGCAAATTTGGAGATCTTGTGATAGCAGGATTGAAGTTTGGACCAAAGGCCAAGATGGAGAATGGTGAAAAGAGGGGCACCATATATAAGGGAGGGGAGTAGGAAGGTGGATGCGAGAGTTTGACGGGTAGAGGGGCTTAGGAAGTGGTTGTGCTTGTAGAGGAGACCTAATCTTTGGTGGATTTTCTTGATTGTGGAGTGGATGTGGGTGTCAAATTTTAGTTCTTCATCAATAATGATGCCAAAAAGCTTGGTGTTGGGAACAATTTCAAGGAGGATGTTGTTTTGGCTCTGTATGGTGAACATGGATTTGTCAATGGAGTTTTTGGTAGGGGAAAAAACATTAGTTTGGTTTTATTTGCATTTAGTGCCAGATGGTCAGACTGCATCCAGGTTTCTGTTTTGGAGAAGGCTAGTTCTGTTTTTGCTAGGAGATTGGAGGGGAGAAGGCTGAGCAGATGATTGTTGAGTCATCTGCATATTGGATGATAGATGAGTCTGGGATGGATTGTGAAAGTTGTTAATGAATAGGTTGAAGAGAAGAGGGACAAGAACAGAACATTGTGGGACACCTATGGGTGTGGGAAGGAAGGGGGAGGTTGAAGTTTTCAATTGCACAACTTGTTGGCAGTTGGACAAGTAGCTGGAAAACCAGGCAATGGTGGTGGGAGAGAGGTGTAGGGTGGAGAGTTGGGATATAAGTAAGGTGTGTGAGATGGTGTCAAGGGCCTTTGACAGATCTAGGAATAGTGTGGACACAAACTTGCATGAGTCGCATTCCAGGTTTATGGTTTCAAAAAAGGAAAAAAGGGCAGTCATGATGCTGTGGCCAGGGCAGAAGCCGTGTTGGGTAGGGGAGCGGAGGTTGTTTAATGTTAGATGTGCTATGAGTTGTGCTTGTATTGTTTTCTTTAGTATTTTAGAAAGAGGGGAAAGGATGGCAATAGGCCTGAAGTTGGTGGTATCAGTATGTTTGCCACCTTTGTGGAGGGGGATGATGGAAGCATGGCGCCAGATAGAAGGGACGTATGATTCTTGCATGGATCTATTTTTATTTATTTATTTATTTAATTTTTTATTTATTTAACATTTGTTGACTGGTAATGTCCGACTAGGTTCCACAGAGCCTGTTTTCAGCGGAGGCCCGGGGAGAAATGCTCCAGAAATGGTATTTATAAGAATAGAGATGGGATGGGCAATGCTGTCTGCAGATTGTTTGAGGAAGGTGGGTCAAAGGTTGTCGGGTGCATTGCTACAGGGTTTGAGTTTGAGGAGAAGTATTTTTATAGTGCTTGTGGGGATGGGCTTGAGGCAAAAGGATGTGGAGGAAGGTTGATGATTGGGGTGGTGGTTGGGGCAGAAGGGGTGGTGGTGGAGGAGGGGCATGGGAAGGAGGCTGATTGTTTAGCTATGCAGTCTATGAAGAATGAGTTGAACTGGCTGGCTGTTTCAAGGTTGGAAAGGTTGGGGTCTGGGCAGGGATTTTCTTTGTTGCCAGGATGCAGCATGGATGAGATGGAGTCCCAGAATTTTTGGGGATTTGTTGAGTCCAAGCACTGGAGTTTGGAGTAGTGGGCTTTGCAGTCTTTAATTATTATTTTTTTGTGGAATTTCATAGTAGCTTATACTCTAGGAGGGTGTTAAGGTTGTTTTTTATATTGTTTAAATTGTTTGTCCTTTTGGTG
This sequence comes from Protopterus annectens, assembly GCF_019279795.1. Lineage (NCBI taxonomy): Eukaryota > Metazoa > Chordata > Ceratodontiformes > Protopteridae > Protopterus > Protopterus annectens. Next base: position 393,673,300 of record NC_056726.1, read on the forward strand.
CAAGGCTAGTTTAGTATCTTTTGATAACCATGGGCAGGGATTGGTTTTGATACATTTGGTTCGGGGGCGGGGGCTTGTTGATTGAGAAGGGTTAGGAATGAGTGGTTAAAGTAGGAAATGGCATCATCTAGAGGAAAGGTTTTTAGAGGGGGACCAGTCAGTATGCTTTAAGCATTCAGAGAAAGTTAGCGGGTTGAAAGAGGAGACGTTGCGGGTTTGGATGTAGTGGTGTTGTTTATACAGTGGAGATGGGAGATGGTTGGTGAAGGCTGGTAGGTGATCACTGAGAGGATCAGGCAATGTTCCGACTTTGGTGATAAGGTTTGGGTGAGTTGTTAGGATCCAGTCAATGATGGTACCAGAGGTACCATCTTTATTTGGTCTGGTTGGAGATTGTATTAGTTGGGAGAAGTTTTACAAGTTGATTGTGTGGGACGGGGCTTCAGAGTTAATAGTATTCCAGTTGATGTTGGTATCACCAAGTATATAGGTTTCATTTTTATATTGGAGAAGAACCAGGCAGGATGTTTTCAATAGTTTTGATATTATCACCAAGGGGAATATAGAGGGCAGCAATACATATGGACTTGTGGTTGCTTATTTTTAGTAAACCTATTATAATTTCAGCGTTGGCAAAAGTTAGTATTTTATTGGAGTAGGGAGTTATGGTATGGCAGGTGGGGTAGATTATTGCTACTCCATCTCCTTTTTTTGTGGGCTCTGTCAATGAGAATGATTTGGAAACCTGGTGGTAGAATTTCACTATCTTTTATATAGGTTTTCAGCCAGGTTTCAGAAATGGCGGTAATGTCAGGGTGGTTATGGGAGAGCCAAGCATGGAGGTTAGGGATTTTGTTTTTTAGGCTTTGTGCATTAAGTGTTGTAAGGCAAATGGACTTTGAGTTTGTGGGTTGAGTGGAGGGTTTGGTGAGATTGATGTTAGAGATGAGTCCGGGGTTGGGGTGGATGTCACCGGCTAGTGAGATAGATGTGGTGGAGTAGAAGAGTGAGGCAGTGTGTTGGGCAAGGGTAGATTGGGTTGTGTGAGAGTAGGATTTTCTGGTACCACATTTAAGAGGGGAGTACAGGGAGGGTTGGGTTGGGAGCAGTTTTGGTGTGAAGAAATAGATTGGGTTAGAGGTAAAGAGTTCATGTGAGATGGATGAGTAGGATAGGAAGTGAGGTTGATGGTAAGATGTAGTGGAGTGTGTGTGAAAGTTATGACAAGGGTTAGGAAAAAGTGTGAGATAGGTATGAGAAGAGAAAGAGATTAGTAGGGCAAATGGGGTTATAGGGAGAGATGTTATGTAGAGCATTGTAGGAGGGGTGGATGTTTGGAGTGATGTAGATCTGCAGGTGGGTGGGGTTTGGCTTAGGTGTGTTGTGATTGGAGAGGTGTTGGGTGGGGAGGAGTCAGGGGATGTATAAAAGTACAGATAGTGGGGGCAGGGTAGGAGAGTGGAATGAACCTGAAGGGTGATCGGAGTGGGTAGCACCTTCCGAGAGGAGCAGCAGTCACCAAACAAAAAACAATCAGTGAGAAGGTTAGCAACTACAGAAATATGGCAGCCTATCATTTTGGTTTGAATGTTACCTTTCTGTTTGCTTTTATTATTTGTGTTTCAAGATACAGTGGACTATTCTCAGTGGTATATTTATCTTTGCAAGATATACATGTATTCTTGAACTCCAAATATATTTTCTTAATTTTTTTTTCCCTTCACACTCTTCTTAGCATGGGTAAAACAGGATGCTCCCTGCCCAAAACTGATTCTTGGGTACATACCTTCTTGGCATGCCCATGTCTAATGCATTTATTTGGAAGGGCTTGAAATTAATCCTCAAAAAATATAGGGTCCTGATGCAATGTGTGATAGTGACAAAGGGGATACTGCCAGCACAGCTATCTGGAATTTTGTAAATAATTATATGTTATTTGTGAATATTAACATGATTTATATAAGATGCTTATATTACAAATGTATTAGAACTGTTGTCATGTGTATGTCAGACTGCTCTGTACAGATGTTTGTGTTGAGAAGATATTTTGCAGAACACTTTTGCTTGAAATGTATCCACAGTGTGCCCTACTAGAAGAGAACAGAAATGTACACACACTATTGTAACTGTTTAAATGTATATATTCTAAGAGTGGAAACTGGAATACAGGAGGTTAACTTCAGAAAAATAACTGAAATTAAATTACTTTATGGCTATACAATAAAAGATGGTATCTTTCAGTTTTCAATGCTGCTAGAGACACAGAGTCTGTGCTGAGAAGCTTTCTTTATTGTCTTCAGAGTGAGCTATTTACTACCTCTGAAAGCATGAAGGAGGTCTATGCATTTTCACAGGTAGATTCTAAATACTGCCAGCTCAACAGTGGGGGTTTCATCTGGGAACTACAGTCAGATGACAAGATATTATGTCATTCTGCAAGCTAACCCATCCGTAATATTTGAGATATTAACTGAGAAGTCTCTTAGAGAGACACAGCATTCTGTATTCCGTCTTGGACCTGACAACAACCAGAAGATCTATTCACCATAACATCTGCCTTGCTCTATAAGTAAGTTTCTGGGGTATAGTAACTCTCTTAGATACAGTCAGGAATATAGCAAAGCTCAATTTAGATATTTTTCTTTATTTATTTGACACTGTCCCACAATGTTGTTTTAAATATTTCCTGTGATTTTGAACAGTGATGTCACTGTAAATATATATTTAGTATTGCCGTGTTCTTTTATTATTTATTATTAAATATATTTAAACATTTAATTGTGGCTGATCTCTGTAGAGCTATTTAAGTTTTGAGAGTACTTGCATATTTATTTGGTGACACTGTGTGAGCACTCCTAATAACCTTGCTCTTGGTCAAATTACCATTTGTATTAATATTAATAGCACTCAGTATATTGAATACCCTTGGAAGAGCCTTAAGGTAGCTGGCAGGAGTGACTGGTGGCAGTGAAAACTACCTTATAGTCTGGGCAGAAGGAGGCATAGCTAGTAAACCTGTGCCAGTCTTTCCTAGGTGTGTGTGTGTGTGTGTGTGTGTGTGTGTGTGTGTGTGTGTGTGTGTGTGTGTGTGTGTGTGTGTGTGTGTGTGCGCGAGTGTGTGTGTGTGTGTAAATCAAACCTCAAAGAGTGTGTGTGCCAGGTACTTTGGCAGGGACAGGAAGCACAGGTTGGACAGAGAGGGTCCTGGAGATCTTGGCTTGGTCACTCAGCTGAGATCTCAACTCGATAGCTGTGCCAGTGGGGAGTCTCATTGGGATCTGGAGAAAGAGGGAGAAACCAGCCCCAGACTGACTGTGGTCTCTGTGTGTTCTTAAGGGAAATTACACCTGATGCAGAGAGCTGCATATGGAAATACTGTGTGTGTACTTGTCCTTCTCCCAGTGGATATCCACCACTGGTGCCAGTGGTGAGGATTGAGGCTGCTTGATTACTGGTTGGCAGTGGTGGGTTATTACACAATGATTACTAAAAAAATGTTATGTAGATTAGGGCTACCTGTAATTGTTTCCATAGCAGAAGAAAAACTAGTTTTGTTTTTTGGTTATACCTGGACAAAACAAACAAACAAACAAGCCAAAAAAAAAAAAAAACAACCTAATTCCACCAATGATTTAGATATGGCAGGATTAGGCCACAAAAGATATAGAGCGGATGAGTGCTTGTGCTAATACCCAGAGGATGGGCTAAAGGCATATTGCACTGGGTATGAAAGTCTGATTTAGCAAGTTGATTATTAGCTGTGTAACCTGGCTTACATGTTTATTTAATTTTAAATTAGATAGTGCTTGTTCTGTTTAGGTTATAAGAACAGATTATAATTCTAGATCATGCTTTTTAAAATAAATTAAAACAAATTAAGCAGTGTAAGAGAGAGGGGAGGGTTCCAAATCTTTTGTATTTTAAAATATTTCTAACAGACACGTTTCTTATATTATTGTTCTCCCTTTCTCTGATGATAATTGTGTTATTTAAATCTTTTAACTACAGGGGAAATTGTCAAATAATTTGATATTTATGGTATTTATTTTTTCATTTTGCTTTTGTATTTTCCAGATTCAGGCTCGGAGCACTGTCTGATTAAATCCTCACATACCTTTTCCAGACTCAGGCCAGGAGCACTATCTGATTAAACACTCGCATACCTTTTCCAGACTCAGGCCAGGAGAACTGTCTGGTTAAATACTCATGTACCTTTTCCAGACTCAGGCGAGGAGCACTGTCTGATTAAAAACTCATGTACCTTTTTCAGATTCAGGCTTGGAGCACTGTCTGATTAAATCCTCACATACCTTTTCCAGACTCAGGCCAGGAGCACTATCTGATTAAACACTCACATACCTTTTCCAGACTCAGGCCAGGAGAACTGTCTGATTAAATACTCACATACCCTTTCCAGACTCAGGCCAGGAGCACTGTCTGATCAAAAACTCATGTACCTTTTCCAGATTCAGGCTCGGAGCACTGTCTGATTAAATCCTCACATACCTTTTCCAGACTCAGGCCAGGAGCACTATCTGATTAAACACTCACATACCTTTTCCTGACTCAGGCCAGGAGAACTGTCTGATTAAATACTCATGTACCCTTTCCAGACTCAGACCAGGAGCACTGTCTGATCAAAAACTCATGTACCTTTTCCAGATTAAGGCTCGGAGCACTGTCTGATTAAATCCTCACATACCTTTTCCAGACTCAGGCCAGGAGCACTATCTGATTAACACTCACATACCTTTTCCAGACTCAGGCCAGGAGAACTGTCTGATTAAATACTCACGTACCTTTTCCAGACTCAGGCCAGGAGCACTGTCTGATTAAAAACTCATGTACCTTTTCCAGACTCAGGCCAAGAGCACTGTCTGATTAAAAACTCACGTACCTTTTCCAGACTCAGGCCAAGAGCACTGTCTGATTAAAAACTCATGTACCTTTTCCAGACTCAGGCCAGGAGCACTGTCTGATTAAATACTCATGTAACTTTTCCAGACTCAGGCCAGGAGCACTGTCTGATTAAATAGTTTGGTGAGAGTTACACAGTAGGCAAATGGAGACTGAGGAAACAAAACCCCGGACCACATAATTAGGTGTTAAACACAGTTTTTGTACTGCCATAGTTAAATGTTGTTTGCAGAAACCATTATGTACTTGATTGGTAATGCCTGTGCATGTTTAATAAAAAATGATTGAAAAAAATACTGAACTCATTATCATATGCATTGTGTATCAGTATCTGTAACTTACAGATTCCAAAGATATGCAGCAGATGGATTGGTCACTCTAAACTGGCCATAGATGTGAGTGTGTGTGTGAGTGTATGGTATGGAAAAACAACTGTGGCAGGGCTAGCCTCCCTGTGGTGTAAACACTGGCTCTAGATGATTGTCAGTCTTGAAGTGACACCCTGACCTCATATGCTAAAATGGGAAAAAGGGGTTGCGGATGGATGGTTCTCTTACTAACACAGGTGGATGATCCCATGGCAGTGCAAGGATAGTAATAGAATCCTTATTTTTACTGAGGTCTGCTCTCAAATTCCAATTGTTAACTGTCATCATTATCAACTATTTCAACATGGAATGATGTCATCTAGCCATTAGTCTGCTAGACAATGCAAATAGCTGTCCAGAAACATAAAGCTGTCGAGTAGTGTAAAAAGAAAGGATTAAACATGGAGGAAACACTTCCCTTTTATCAGTGGAAGTTATTCATACCCCCTTAAAGTGTTTAAGTGATGTCTTTGGGAGGGCAGAAGTTTTACTTGTGAAGCATTGTGGAGAACTGGAGCCAAATGCCACCTGAGATGTTAAGACACTTTGATTAACTCTTTGTCTGGCTCTTTGATAAAGGTATCTGGAGCATTTCCAGCATAGATTCAGCTGTATGGTGATTTCTCCTT